>NC_080087.1:23740847-24040847 GCF_950005125.1 Chionomys nivalis | reverse complement strand
ACATATTTGATGCTGTAAGGTCTGAGGAAACACTGAAAAAAGACCGCAGACTCAAATAGTATGTAAGAAAAAAAAGCGTTTATTATACCAGCAGGCATGTGGGGTCCTTCATCTGTACAAAATGGCGATGACTCTGAGAGGAACATGCAAGTTCCTTTTAAGCATAACTAAGGGACGTTTCAGGGACCATGAGGTCATCTCAAGCTTAACTGGTTAAGCAGGCAGCAGCTACATCAGTATATTTCTAATTGGCCGAGTTTAGTCTTTTCACTTGTGGACATATATGCATACGTTTAGAAGTGACTGATAAGGAGGCTGCTGGGTTTGTCCTTGAGATACTATGAGGCTGTCTTAGTCCCTCAATGTCTGTTTCCTCTCTCGACTCTGAATGCAAGGGCCTTGTAGATAAATGACTCTTTGCTGGAAAAGATACCTCTTTTGTCCTTCTCAAAAAGCTGCGTCTTTAATTCAGTTGTAAAAAGCAGGCAAGTTTAACCCCTCTAATGGTTAAGGTTATTAACTATTATCCCTGTGAGTCCATTGTTATTGAGGTCCATGTTCCATCTCCGTCATAGGATGCAGAAGGAAAGAATTACAGTGCAGGATTTTTTCCTTTTGTTGAAAATTGATCTTTTCTCCCATTATAGATTCTGATTATGGGTTCCCCTCCCTCTACTCCTCCCGGTTCCTCTCCACCTCCTCTCCTATCCATGTCCATTCCCTTTCTCTCTCTCATTTGTAAAGAAACGGCTTCTAAGAAAATGGAGCAAAATAAATGTAATAAAATGAAACAAAACCCATTACATTGGAGTTGGATAAAGCAAATCAACAGAAAGAAAAATGCCCAAGGGAAAGCACAAGAATCAGAGACCCACTTGTTAAATCAAATCAGATATTGGTTGGTTACTCCCATAAGCTTGCCTTTTGCATCTTTTCTCTTGCATGGATTAGAAGCAGAGAAAGGACGAGTATGTGTTTCTTTTCTACCGTGTACAGGAATGTTTTGGAAGTATTCCTGAGAGTAACAGGAAATCAAAGAATCCTTGTCAAGTTAACCAAAAAGGGGGATAGGGGAGAAACAATGTGAAGCTCCTTACAAGGACGACCGCTATAATTATAAGCTCGATAGCAGTTATTAAGATGGATCGCTGTAGCGATACGCTAAGACTCAACCCTGATCAATTAGAAAGGGACTGGAATAAAGGGCTCTAACCACGTGGATGAAAAAGAGGGAAGGGGGTGTGTTTGCATATGCGTAAACTCTATATGGCCAAGGGAAGTTTAGGATGAAGAGAAATTCAAGGGGAGAATGACAATCGCATCTCGAAGCTGCCGGGCTGCTGCAGAAATGGACCAAGATAGTTCAGGGTGTGAGTCTGAGTTAGGACAACCCTGCAGGCTTGTCTTTTGTGGAATGTTCCAACCCCAGCTTGTGGTGCTCTTGTGAACTTTGTGGTGCCTTTAGGAGAGGAGGTAAGTGGACATGGATCACTATTGGTGTGCTTTTAAGGTTTTAATTCAAATCCCTTTATTCTAATTTTTAATTGTTATTCTATGTATTCATTTATTGAGATGGAGTCTCACTGTGCAGCCCTGGCTGGCTTGGGACTTGCTATGTAGGCCAGGCTGGCTTTGAACTCACAGATATACACTTACTTCTGCCTACTGAGTGCTGGGGTTAAAGCCTGGCTAGGGGAGAAGTTTGAAGGTTACACCCTCCTAGGTTCTGACCTAGGCTCATTGCTTTCTGTTTGTGGGGTCTACATAGCTGATGCTTAGCACTCGAATCACCATGCCTTCCCAGCCACTTTGGACTGAAATCTCTGAAGCAGTGAGGTGAAGTAAATCTAGTCTACCTTAAATTACTTCTATTTGGTATTTTGTTTCGGTGACGAGAAAACTAATACAAGAAGTAGCAAGATAAACACTCTTTGAAGATGGCTCCCATTACAGACCGTGAGTCTCAGACAGAAAATGAGCAATAAAGACACATCACATGTGGAACCTGGAGTGGTTGGAACTGTGGCTTGTGTAGGAGGGTTTTATAATTAATGTCCCTTATGTGAATTATTGCATCAAAAGCTCAGTATCTCGATCATTTCTGTCCTTTCAGGCTGTGCAGCTCTCTGTAACACTGGAAGAGAGCTCTGAGAGCCTTCTTTGCTGTAGATACCCTAAACACAAGGGTTGCATGCAATTCCAGAAGTCTTCACTAATGAAACACTTTTTTGACCAGAGAGGTGGCACTTGCTATACAAATATGAGGCCCTGAATTCACATCTGCAGCATCCAGCATTCAAATGAAAAGCTGAGTGTGGTCATGTAGTCCTGAAACCCAGGACCTGGAGAAGGACACAGGAACATCATTTGATTTGCTGACTGACAACCTAACTCTAGGTTTAGTGAGAGCACTTGTCTCAAGTGGATAATATAGAAAGTGAGAGAGTAAGGACACCAATATTTCTCTAGCCTGTAGAGGCGCAAGGACACCAGTATTCCTCTAACCGGTGAGGCTCACGCGTGCGTGTGCACGCACACACACACATTTACACACACCCCTTTATACGCACTTGTCTTTTCTCTGCATTAATGAAATGAATTAATGAATTCATAATATATGAATTTCCATCAAGTAGAAAAAACTTACATCTAATTGAAATCTTGAGATCTCCTTGTCGTTATTCAACTAGGTGTGCTTTCCTAAGTTGAGGAGCAGAGGTTTTCTTGTCTGTGTGCTCACTAAGAACAGTGCAAGGGTAATTAGCTAGTCTAGTTGATGGATTTATAAAAAAAACTTATTAGTAAATGCATTATATGCAGAAAACTTGGTACAAACTTCTGAGATTTTTGTATGGAAATTCAATAAAGGAAGACCTCACATCAAAACCTCCCAAAGCCACCATCTATTTCTCCTAGAGAAGAGCTGGTCTCTCTGAATGAACTATGGTACCTGGCATCCACCTGAATTTATTTATTCTCCCTCCACCCCCTCTCTCTTGCCTTTTTGTCCCAGGTTAATGAAAATCTCCTTGGAAATTAGAATTCTTCATCTGGTCACAATTTCTCCCCCTTAGCGTTTCTCTTTTATATCCTGAAATAAACAGTATCATCACAAGACACA
The DNA here is from genome assembly GCF_950005125.1 of Chionomys nivalis. NCBI lineage: Eukaryota > Metazoa > Chordata > Mammalia > Rodentia > Cricetidae > Chionomys > Chionomys nivalis. The sequence continues at coordinate 24,037,726 of NC_080087.1, read as the reverse complement.
TTTAAAGTGCCTCGTGAAACAAACTAGGACGAATGCATTTGCAATTACAGGTTCAGATTTTACCCACCAAAATCATTTTCATCCTGACACCTGCTTTGAATTGAGCATTGAATCATATAGTTTCCCTTGAAAGACTCAATTAAAATAATATGCAGGGATTTCAAAGGGGTATAGAACCACAGAAGCAATGCCTTCCCCTGAGCTTGGCAGCATTACATTTCTTTCTGATTTATGGGTGTGGGCAGCAGTTGCTCATCATCAGTTCCAAGGTGACATTGCAAGATACTCAAGACCCTGCTTTGCATGGAGCCTGACTCAAAGGTCTCCTCTGATCCATGAGGAACCCAGGGAAGTAGGTGGGCATGCTGAAGAAGCCCATGTGGCAGCAACTAAAGACAACTTCCTGGAGATGAAGGCAACTTTAAATAATTCTGTCCATTACCTGAATGAGGTTAGGAGCAGCTTCTTTCACATAAACTTTGAGGTGAGAACTATTTATTTTTATCTTTGTTTATGTATTTATCTACTTACTGTTATGCCCAGATCACAGAGTCCCCCCAAAACCAACAAGGTGACCGAGTCCCATATCATATCTAAAAGCAAAGAGCCTTTATTCTTATTAAAGTTCTAACTCAGACTCTCTGTGTGTCCAACACATGGCACAATCAGAAAGCCTTGAGCTCAGTTGGGGTGGGGGTTTTTGTCATAGCAGAGGCTGGGGAGAGGGATTTCTAAGGTTCAAGACTTCTGACTGGCTGACATAGGTCTAGGGCTGTCCTGGTGAAAGGCAATGGGTGTGTGCTGGACTTTGGAGTGTTAGGTATTGTCTCTTGGATGACATGTTCCTGGTACCTAGGTGGTCTTTCTTGGAACCAGGTATTTTCATTGGGTAAAATGACACTCAGGTCTCTATTCAGCTTGTCATGACTGAATCATCTGGGGATGAAAAACCACAGCACTCCTTTGAAGGCTAGGTAAGTATTTCAGCCCCTAAGCTTTACTGCCTAACCCAATGAGAGCTATTTTCATTCACACAATGTGATACACAAGATCACTGTTCAAAAATAAACTATATTTTTATAAAAATGTAATAAGCAATTGTAGACAATTTAAAGTCAAATTTGAAGCAATTTAAGAACTAATACCATTAACTAGCATAACACATATAAAATACTAAATGAATTAACATATACTCTAAGAAATGTATGCAAACTCTCACTGAAATAAGCGAAGTAGTAATTTAGTGAAGTATGAATTAAATAATTTGACTATTCTTTTCTTCCAAGACTTTATTTTCAGAACTTGATTTTTTGATAATAATTTTATAATAATAATAATAATAATAATTTTATCCATTAAGGATTTTAGACTTTGGAATTTTGGCTTTGCAAGGTTTCTACATTCAGGATTGTGGTGGTCAGGATGGTATCTGTTAGAAAACTGTGCCAAAGTTGATAGACAGTATGCGGCAGGTCAGCAGGACCACACTTCTTTTAAGGACTTTAGGAAGATCTTAGTTATTGTTCTATTGTTGTGAAACAACACCATGACCATTGCAACTTATAAAAGAAATCATTTAATTGGAGTTCAGAGGTGTAGTCCATTATCATCATGGCTAGGAACATGGCAGCCAACAGGCAGACATGGTGGTAGAAAGGTAGCGGAGAGTTCTCTATCCATATCCACAGGCAGCAAGAAGGGAGACACTGGGCCTGGCTTGGGTTTCTGAGCCCATTCCCTAGTGATATATGTCCTCCAACAAGGCTACACCTCCTAATCCCTGTCAAGTAGTGCCACTCTCTGATGACTCAACACCAAAACATTTGTGTCTGGGGAGGGGGCAAGCTTATTCAAACTACCATAATGAGAAAATCTTGCTGCTTCTTCCAGCTTCTGGCAACTTCTGGCCACCAGATCACAGCATAGCTCCACCTTTTCTCTCCTTTTACTTCCTATATCTCTCTGTGTTTTGAAAACTCCCCTTTCTCATGTGCCCACCCTAGTCACTGTATGTCAGACCTGCTCAACCCAGGCACTCTCTTTTGCAGTCCTGACTTCTGTGTCCATACTGACTTCTCTCTAGAAGATATTTTATTTGCATTTCCTGGAGCTTATGACTTGAACATCTCTTTTGTGGGGAGCAGGGCATATATTAATATTATACCTATGATCCCAAATGGAAAACAACCCAATTTTCATTCATTATGAAGGGATATGGAACAAAGTCTAGTATATCCTTATAATGGAGTACGCTTATTAACCCTTGACTTAGCCACACCCTGAATAACTTTCAAGCCAATTATGTAGAGTGAGGTACAGTGTTCAGTTTATGTAATAGTCATAAATGACAAATTAACCCATAATGACAGAAGACTGACTGTTCCTCCTTAGGGTACTGTGGCACTGGGGATGGTTTCATTACATGTGTGATTGTTAGTGTTTACTGTGGTGAAGCAATCTCTTGGGTATTCCTCTTTCCTTACTCTGCATGCTTCTGCTTAGCATGGTAATTTAAAGAGCATGCAAGTCCTTTGCCACTTGTGGTTTTAATGGAGCTATTCCTGTCTCGAGTGATGGTGAGGAGTTCCATCCTTGAGGTCATTCAGTTGCCATTGTGCTAGGTTCTTCTGTGCTGCAGTGACCCTGGTACATGACAGAAACCACCTACTGGGAGAAAAGTCAATTCTGATCAAGTTTAGACTTCCAGGCAGAACAGTCTATGGTGACAGGGACCTGCAGCTGGCAACTTACATGTCAGCAGCTCTGAAAACAGAGTTGGACAGTAAATGGGAGCAGGACAGAACCTTCTAGAACCTCCCTCTAGATATCTACTTCTTCTAGTCAAATGCTACCCTCTAAAAGCTCCACAGTGATGGAGGAAGGTCATTGGCTAATTGCCTTGACCCATTTGATTGCCAGCCTTTAGGTGGGTGGAGTAAACAGAATAGAATGCTGGGAGGAAGAGAAAGTGAGCTCAGATGCAGGGCAGCTCCTCTCAGAGCAGACGTGATGAAGCTCTGACCTAGGATGGACGTAGGCTAGAATCTTCCTGGTAAGCACACCTCAAGGTGCTACACACATTAATAGAAATGGGCCAGGCAGTGTTTAAAAGAATACAGTTTGTGTGTTGTTATTTTGGGGCATAAGCTAGCCAGGCGACCGGGAGCTGGGTGGCAGGAATGCAGCCCACAGCTCCCACAACACCACAGCCTCCCCCAACAGTGTTGTCACCTGCCCACCATGTGCTCAAAATGGGATCCTGTGTTGTGGTAGATCACATCCAAATTATAACAAGCATGTTGAGGAGCATCTTTGTCATATAAGGAAAGGATATTATTTTGAATAAAATAGTCTTTATTTCCTGGAGGAAGGGGAGACAAACTCTGACGACCTCTTTTTGACTCCCCAGTCTCCACTGCTCCTAAACTGGCCATAACAAGGCACTTTCCATATATGTGAACTCTTAAGTTTCCTTTTGATCACAAGATAGTTTGAGTTGAGTTTCTACTACCACCCCCAAAGGGAAGACTTAACGCCAAATCCAAGTTTGTATCCATCCCTAAGCAAAGCCGTTAATGTTGCTTTAGTTACCTTATTGTGCTAGCATGCAATGATCAGTCTGGGGATATGTCACCTCTGAAGGTAATACATGATAATTAGATTAGGTACAAAGCAGACACATGGGGGATGATGCCAGTGTTTGTTTATAATACTGGAAAACACAAACATCAAACAGTTCAAAAATGATTCAGAGGCCTGCCTGAATAATGACATTGCACTGTCCTTTGGAGATGGCAGACAAGCATAGGAGACTCATCAGGAGTGGGACCTGTCAGATTGACCTACCTTCCATTTCTAAATAGCATGCCTGCCAGATAGATTAATGACGAGTTCTTGCTGTAACAGAACATTAAGTTTCAGACAGCCAGACTTCCCACCTGACCTTGGAGGAGCTGTGATGTCCCTTGGGTCCTCAACTTCCTCATCTGTGCAGTGAGGTTATTTCAACATCTGCGTCCTTCAGTCCCATGACCTAATTTAAAGAAAAGGTGTGGAGGTATGGATGAAGGGATGCCTGGCCAGTGCATTGGAGGGGTGAACTCAGGCATCCTTCTCCTGTTGGTACTTATGGGGCTGTAAAGGTGTTTTCCTTAGGGCAAGGGCCTTCAACCTCTGTTGGCTGAGGTTCTCTGTTCTGCCTGGTTCCCGCAGTCATTAAGTCCCAAAGAATCACACAGAAGTCTACATTAGCTATAAACTGATTGGCCTAGTAGCTCAGACTTCTTATTAACTCTTTTAACTTATATTAGCCCATTATTCTTGTCTGTTAGCCATGTGGCTCGGTACCTTACTCAGTGAGGCAGTTGCATCTTGCTTTTTCTGTGGCTGGGTAACGACTACAGACTAGGACTTCCTTCTTCCCAGAATCCTCCTGTTCTCATTGACCCACCTCTACTTCCTGTCTGGTTGTCCCACCTATACTTTCTGTCTGACTACTGGCCAATCAGCATTTATTTAAAATATAATTGACAGAATACAGACCATTGTCCTACACCAAACCTCAGCTCTGTGAGCTGAAGGGATCTGTAATAACTTGCTCTGGAGAATGTTCTGTGCCTTATTAGCTGTTTAGATTCTAGTAGTTACTACCCCCAGACATAACAATCTGTATTATCTCCAGACAGAACCAAGCATCTGTTGGTGATGGTTGGGCTGGCATCCCTGTTGAAGTCTTCTAGGAGCTTTTTGATAGGGTAGAGTACTTAACTTGGGAGGTAATGAAGCAAGTGTTATCGGCCTCACAACTCAAGGGAAAAAATTAGGATCAAATAGTGTAATGGTCCTTAAGGTCAGTAGAAGTCAGACATTGAGAAGAACAAAAGAAGGCTTCCTGGGAGTGAGAGGAGGGCAAGGACCAGAGGATTTCAGAGTACAGACAACACCAGAAGGAGATACAGAGGCAAGAAATGACTCACAGCCCAGGAAACCTAATTTCTGATGACAATTAAGGAGGCCAGCATTCTCCTTGGGTCCAAAATGGCGGCACCATGATGCTGGTCCTTTACTGAGCGGGATCTGTTGCTCCTTCCTGAAGATGAGGAGGGCAGGGAATGGTGCCTTCCCTTCCTATCCTTTCATTAGATTGTTGTTGTTAACAGTGGCGCTGTGCTATGAATGAAAATAAAATCTCCTTCTGCTTGGCATTGTGCACACCATGAAGGACTAGCTCTTTTCAGGGGCAGCTGGGTCAAAACGTACATCGTCACACCAGTCCTTGTGTCTCCTTTGATCATTCTCTTAGTCAGAAGTCCTGGCCTTTGCTTGTCGAGCACCCTTGGCAGTTTAGTTAAAGGTTACTGGGAATGTTGAGTAAGAATTATATCTGAGGTGGAATACACTACCAAACATTACAAAATAAACAAAGAAAAAAAGGTGGTTTTTTTTTTTTTTTTGAATCCTTATCTCAGTAAGGAGAGCCAGGCAAGGGTGGGAAAAATAAACAAGAGACAAATGCAAGAGCCAGGCAGGCTGTGGGAAGTCAAGAGTCCCAAGCTTGTTCCTAGCTGAAAAACACATGGTGGGTTGGTCTAGAGAGAGCAGAAAGGCACCATGGTGTCTGTGCCCTTTGACATACAATAACAGATATGTATGCTTTTCATTCTAAGCTGAGACTTGAGGGGAAAAAATAGTAGCTTTTATTCTTCATGTACTACTGATCCTGTTTCTATCTGTAATCACTAGAGAGAAAGAAAGACAGGTGGGTCTGTATGGTGGGTAGAGAATTGACTTAATCCAACTTAATACTTTTATAATGAGTATAGCCTATTTTTTTTTATTGTAGAAACAACCCAAACTCTTAGAAAAATCTAAGCAGAACGTAAAGATAAAAAATAAAGAAAAAGTCACTTGAAGATTTTCACAGCCAGAGAATGCCTGTGGCAGCTATGCCTGTGGTTGGTGGCTATGCCTGTGGTGGCTATGCCTGTGGTTGGCGGCTATGCCTGTGGTTGGTGGCTATGCCTGTGGTGGCTATGCCTGTGGTTGGCGGCTATGCCTGTGGTTGGTGGCTATGCCAGTGGTGGCTATGCCTGTGGTGGCTATGCCTGTGGCGGCTATGCCTGTGGTGGCTATGCCTGTGGTTGGCGGCTGTGCCTGTGGTTGGTGGTTATGCCTGTGGTTGGTGGCTATGCTTGTGGTGGCTATGCCTGTGGTTGGTGGCTATGTCTGTGGTTGGTGGCTATGCCTGTGGTTTGTGGCTATACCTGTGGCAGCTATGCCTGGGGCTGTTCCTGTGGTTTGAGCAGTCTTTTCAACCCAGCCATGTGGGCTTTACAGATCTTTTTTTCTCTTTGTCATGTCCTTAGGATGCTAAAATAAAGGACCTGTGATGTTTAATCTTGATCCCCTTGATGCGATCTAGAATCAGTTTGCAGGTCTGTCCTTCGGCATTTCCAGGACAGTCCATGGGGACAACAGTTCCCCAGAGTTTGTGGTTCTTCCCTGGAGGTGACTCAGACAGAAGGAGATCTGAGGAAAACAAATAAGGCTGCTCTCTGGCTTGCCTTTGCTTCTATCTACCGCTGACGTCAGACTCTCAGCGTGGAACAAAGTTGAAAGGCCCTTTAAGAATCCCCTAAGCCTTCAGTGCTGGACCGGGACTGCCGAGCCATGCACCTTTGTAGACTGAGTGTCTAGTGGGTTCTCAGATCTAATAAATACCTTTGCTCTGTCTAGCAAAACAGCACTGACTAGTACAAGGTACCACGAGGTGCACCACTGATCTCACGATGCCCCGAGTTTCTGCTGTTACTCTCAGCTGATATTTAGAACTGGAATGCATCATGCTTACATCTCCCTTGTCTTGGCCAGAGCCTTTGAGCTCATGGGTCTCCTCTTAACTTCTAATAGGACATCAGACTCTCTGCCTGTCTAGACTATAATTCACTTTCTGCCTTTGTTCTACCAAGACAGTCCAATGGCAGTGCTATCAGAGCTGTCACCCTGGCCACTTGAGAGCAGGAAGCACCAGTGTCATCCACCCACAAAGGGGAGGCAGGTTCAAGGTGGTGTTTTAGGACATGAACATTCCCTTCCCACATCATCTGAACACACGCGGACTGTCCTCCCAGTGAGCGGCCCGCTGCTGGCGCTGCTTTTCTCTCTTGCAGAGACGGCCCTGCAGAGTAGAGAAGATGGGACTCTCTCCCCTTCTCATCCCCCAGTACTGCTTCCCTCTGCTTCTCCCAGAAGCTAATATGGTGGATGGGGTGAAAAGAAAGACGAATAAACTGGTTTGCTTGCTGCAGACGTACACTACCTGCTGTGAGGTATATGTATCTGAACACATTTGAAGCAGAAGCCTGGCCCAAGGGGAGGGGTTGAAAAGGAGGGGATTGTCCTTGTAGGAGAACTCTTTTTTAAAGTTACAAAATTTCTCTTTATGGAAATTTTAAAATTGGGTATCTGAGATTTCATGACTCTTCCTCACTGGCATTTTCAATGTGAGAGACACCCCTTCTCTTTTCCATAGGCCCTCTGGCCCTCAGATGCATTGGCTATGTGTTGAGAACCTCCTAAGGAGTGTCTGGAACCACCCCCATCCCTGGCACAGAGCTCAGTGCCCAGCACAGCTAGCTCTCCAGTATTTGAAGGAAAAGAACTAGAAATCAATGACAGATATACTGTTCTACATGGCTTTGGTTTATTTTGTTTGACGACTGAGGGTGGGGGAGAGATCCCTCCAAGGTCGTGCATGTTTCTGAGGACTTACACACACATGTCATGGCTAGACAGTACAATATTAAAAACCTGTCAATTTTAGCATGCTGTCCACCTAGCTGGCTGTTCCCTCTTGCTCGGCAATGACAATCGTAAGCAGGTCATTTGTATTCTCCTGTCACTTGCATTACTCTGAAAGAACATCCCTCAGGTTTACAGAAATTAGTTATCCTGCATGCTGGGCTGGGTCAATGATGGATGGAGAAGAGGCTTTCTCACCTGCCCTGCTCCGCGTGGAAAAGGCCAGGTGCTTGCACGGTGTGCTACTTTCCTGATGTATGTGAGCAGAAAGGCAGTCACCCTCGGCCTAGGAGCCCTCAAAGCAGACATTTCTTTTTTTTTTTTTTTTTTGGTTTTTCGAGACAGGGTTTCTCTGTGGCTTTGGAGCCTGTCCTGGAACTAGCTCTGTAGACCAGGCTGGTCTCGAACTCACAGAGATCCGCCTGCCTCTGCCTCCCGAGTGCTGGGATTAAAGGCGTGCGCCACCATCGCCCGGCTCAGCAGACATTTCTTATCATTGGGAGGACACTGTCATGAACACTCTTTCCATCTGCCACTTACCGGGGCAATTTTCAAAGTCTTTCCCACTTCCAGTCCTCCTCAGAGAACAGCCTGTCCAGGCTGTAGCACTGGTACCGAGTGACTGTAACCTATTTACTTTGCAAGGTCATTTTGTCCTAATTGTCCCATTACCTCTTCCTGCTTGCTTCTAAAAAGCCTGGCATCCAAAGTATAAACAATTCTGTGTTAGCATGTTGCCAGGGAACAAGACAAAAATCTACGTGCTTGGGAGTTGCGAAATCCATTCAATTCCCTTTTCTGATGAAACCAGGGCATTTGTGGGTTCTGTGTTTTGGATGACACCTGCCTTCTGTTTTATTGGCTCCTCTGAAGCTTTCTTTGTGTAAGAATGGAAGGCTACTCAGCCCTGCTCTGCGGCTCACTGCATGTCTCCAGCCACAAGCCTGGACTTCAGGGCCCAGTCTAGAGCACACTATGCCGTCGTGAGTTCTACCACATCATGAACATATTGGGAAGTCAACTGTATTCTCTTCTTTCTGTATGTATGTGCCTTAGGTAATTTTCCCATATGTATTCTTTAGTATATTATGTGCAAATGCTCTGAAGAATATACTTGAGATCTCGTAGTTTATCAGTGGTAGGGATGTCAACAAATGAACATTTTATTGTTCGTTGTTATACAACCTACAACACCAACAAGGGAGGTGCTTTTCTGTTGCCTTGTATTCCCCAATGCTTGAATAGGCCAATGTTCTCCATCAGTGAAGATGGTTTTGTTATGGTTTTAGTTTTGTTTCGGCTGTCATAGTGAAGTACCACAGACGGGGTGACTTAAACCACAGAAACATTGTCGTTGTTCTAGAAGCCGGAAGTCGGAAGCGGAGGTCTCTTCCTGTTTTCTAGATATCCACTCTCCTGCTGTATCCTTACCTGGCTTGGGTTTTCCTCTTGAGATCTCTTCTGATAAGGACATCAGTGCCCTTGGCTTGGGACTGACACTAGTGGCTTCATTCATTGTAATTGCCTCTTAAAAGGCCACACTTTTCAATTCTGGTTTTATTGAATATTCTTTTTTTCCCTCTATCTTTGTGACAAAGTCTCACTATGTAGCAATGGCTGGTTTGAAATTTGCTGTCAGCTTACTAGCTCCAAACTTACAGTCTTCTGCCTCTGCCTTTTGAGTCATAGGATTACAATTGTAAACCACCATGCCCAGCTTATTCATGAATATTCGTGTGTGTCAACCACTACAATAGGACTTTATGTCCTTGTTCAGTTCCCATACACTGTGACCTTGAACATTCTAACTAATCGACCTTCAGCACACCCACAGATGATCCACAGAGAAGACCGCGGGGGTTTCTTGGCAATAGACTTCATCTCTGTGTGACGCTGTCACGTCAGCCTTCAGTTTCCCAGTGAACTGTGTTTCCCATGGACCCACTCCTGCTGTGCCTCCCAGGGCCTGCTGGACTCCAGCATCTAAGCCAGGGAACTCAACTCAGCGAGAATCAATTTGCACCTGAGTAAAAGGAAACAAATGCGAGCCAGTGCTTTCCACCAATGCACACTCCAGCATGTGGCAGAAGTTTGACTCTGAATCCTGGCTCAAATAAAACTGTCTGAGCTTTGTCCCCTGTAGACAACGGTCGGAGTCAACCGGAAGAAAAATATCTCCATGTAGATTCTTCTGGATCACACCAGACTTTCACAAAACACAACCTGAAGCAGCCATACTAATGCTGAGTCTGGTAAAGAATCCATTTGTCAACTGGGGAGAGAAAAAATTAGTGTGAGTGCGTGTGTACATGTGTGTGTGTGTGCATGTGTGAGTGTGCGTGTATGTGTCTGTGTACACCTCCTCAGCTATCTTAGGAAGAAGCATGGAGCAGGGTCATTCTCCTGTCTCTTTGTCCTGATTCAGGGATGGTGTATTTATCACAAGATGTGTTTTAGAGCTCTTGGGAATCAGCCACTGGAATTTCTGACCTTGGTGAGGGTCATAGTTCCTTTGTGGTCAGCTTTCTTATTGCCACAGGCAATTCAGAGTTTTCTGTCGGTTGCCATGGCTTTGCCTTTGATTTGCAGTGCTCGTCACAGATATTGCCAGTGCCTTGACTTTTAAAGCCAGGATCGGGGCTCTGGTACTTCTTGTCATCACCGAAACAGGGTTTTTTGAGATTTTCTTTCATGATGACTTAGCGGTTGCTCTTGGATCTGACCTTAACTTTGCTCTTGGAGGACTCCTGCAAGTCCCTTCTGATTGATGGGCTAACTGATAATCAGATGACACAAACTCCTGTGGCATGAGTCTTCTGTCTCAGGATGCCTGCTAAGAAAAAACATGCTGGGGTGGGGGTGGAGGGCGTCAGGAGATCGTTTATAAAATGACAAGGACCTGGCATGGATAAAACTTATTCTCCCTGCATATTTGTTAAATACACATGCCAGCAAGGTGGCGTTATTATTTTATTTTGTTAAATATTTTAAAATAATGGATGAATGAATAAATGAATGAAAATCTATTCACTACGGTGAAGGTTCACAACTGAACTGTCATTTATACCTTCTATGAGTGGGAAAATCAGCTTTCCTCTGGGTGTATCAAGCACTACAGGATGGGCCTCATGTTTAAGAGTAGTTGACCAACATATAATTGGACTTCATATTTGTGCTCGAATATGCTTTTATTTGGTACAATGATGTTTAGTCTTGTTTATTTTCTTTAGAAAATGGTTTTGTTTGTTTATTTATTTTTGAGGTAGAAAGTCTTCTTGTTGTATTGGGCTTTTGTTTGTTTTTGAGAAAGAACTTAAAGTTGGGTAGGTAAGGCAAAATGGGGAGAGGATCTGGAGGGACTTGGGAAAGAATGTGATCAAATATATTTAAATTAAAAAATTAAAAACAATTAAAAATATAATAATAATAAGAAGAAAGAAGTCTAAAAAAAGAACATCTGATCAATAATGCAGTCAGTGCACCAGCACTGGTCTTTCCATTTATTCGTGTTTTCTTTAAGTTCATTCAGCAATTTGTGACTCGTAAATTTCAACAGACAGGCATTCGTTTCCTTGATTGCATTTATTCTTAACTACTTTGTCCTTTTCCCTGATGTTCTTCTCAAAAGAACTTTTTCTCAGTTTCATTTTTAGACTGTTCATTGCTGACAAATACACAACTGATTTTTTTGTGTTTTGATCATGGATCTTGCAACTTTACTGCATTCATTTTTTAAACCCAACAATTCTATGATTTTTGAAATAATTTCTATATACAAAACTATGGCATCTGTGTCTATAGTTTTACTTTCTCAGTGTAAGTGAATGTCTTTCTTGTACTCACTCAGCTACAGCTAGATTTTCTTTTGTTATACTAAATAACAAAAGTGATTGTGTTTAATGTTATCAACATCATATTGGATTTTGGAAGGAAAACTTTTCATCCTTAATATTAAATATGGTGTTATTAGTAGCTATGTTCTTTTAAATAGATGTTTTTTGCTATGTTGAAGACCCCCTTTTTGTTTGAAGTTTGAGTTTTTGTATTTATTTGATTATCTATTTGGGATGTGTATTCATCTGAATGTATGCGTATGTATGAATGTTGGGATGCAAAAGCCTATGGAATTCAGAAAAGGATGTTAGAACTGGATCCTCTGGATTTGCAGGTGTTTGTGAACTATGATGTAGGTGCTGGGAACAGAACTTGGGTACTCCCCAGGGCAGCAGATGCTCTCAATTGCTGAACTATCTGCCAGCTCTTGAAGGCTTTTGTTTTGTTTTGTTTTGTTTTGTTTTTTTAATCATGTAGCAAATATTTTAATGTATCCATGTACCTCTGTGGTAATCAGGGACTTACATCTTCTCTTCCTGATACTGATACAGTGTATCACATGGAATGACCTTGTATGTGAACTGCCTTTGCTTTTCTAGGATAAATGCCAGGTACTTTGTGTCATTCTTGAGGAAGTTTTTATTGGTTTTGTTTGTTTGTTTTTTGTTTTTGTTGTTTTGCTAGTCATGAGACTCTTAAGTTGCTAGTTTTCTTCCCAAACCAAAATACTTTATCATTTAAAGCTTTTAACTAATTTTTTCTTTACTCTAACATGAAGCCTCTAGTCATTCCTTTCCCCCTCTGGCTGCTTTATGACTTTCCTCTTTTCACAGATGTTTCATTGTGACATGTTTTTTCTTTATTTTTTATTGTTACTTGAAAAATACCAATCCAAATCCCACTCCCTTTCCTCCTTCCACTCCCCTCCCTCTCCTTCCACAGACCCTTCCCTCCCCACACCTCCAACTCTAAGGGAGTGCCATGCACCCTGCCCTGTGGAAAGTCCAAGGCCCTCGCTACTACATCTAGGTTGAGCAAGGTTTACATCCAAAGAGACTGAGATCCTATGAAGCCTGTATCTGCAGTAGAGACACATCCCAGTGTCACTATCAGTGGCCCCTCAGTCTGCCCCAGCCCTCAACGCCCTTCAGAAGGGCTTGGTGGTTCCCATGCTCATTCACTCCCAGTCCAGATGGAGTTGGTGAGCTCCCATTCATTAGCTCAAGCAAACTGTCTCAGTGGATGACCCCCTCATGGTCTTGAATTTCTTGCTCGTACTCTCAGTCCTTCCACTCTTCAACTGGATCTTGGGAGCTCAGTCCAGTGCTCCGATGTGGGTCATTGCCTCTGTTTCCATCTGTTCTTGGACTAAGGTTCTATGGTGATATTTAAGATAATCATCAGTCTGACTATAGGGTAAGGTCAGTTCAGACACCCTCTCCTCTATTGCTTAGGGTCTTAGCTGGGGTCATCCCTGTGGGTTCTTGGGCATTGTTCGAGAGCCAGGTTTCTTGCTAACTCCATAATGGCTCCCTCAATCAAGACATCTCTTTCCTTGGTCTCATATCTTGTGACATGTTTTGATCTGATTATTTTTGTTTATTTGTTTTAGTCAGGACAGGACACTAGTTTCCCTGAATTTCTGGAACGGTAGTTTGTATCACACTTGGAAAGTATCCATCATTTATTCAAACATGGGCCTGGCCATTCCCTTCCTCTGGGTCTTCTGCTGCACATATGTTAAGTTACATGGTCTCAACTCTCGGAACACCTGTGGCTTTGTAAATATGTTCTGCCTTCTTCCTGTGTGCTTCAATCTAGCCTGTCTGTTTTCCAGCCACTGGTCTTTCATCCTGGAAGCTTTCTCATCTTTTCAATGAAGTGAGACAACTGTGGACTTGTTTGTTTCTTCTTTCTGGGCACAAGTCCAGAACATGCCAGTCCCCAGAAATCAGAGCAAGGACAGTGCTTGTCTTGATTCTGTGTCCTTCACTGGCATCACAGTCTGTGCTACGTGTCGTCAAGTGCTAGAAGGCGAGAGGCTCGTGGGTTTTCCTAGTTTTAAGTTGCTTAGGAGACCAGGGAGAGTTGGTGTTGCTACCCTGTCATGGTCAGAAGCACAAGACTACCTGAAGCCTTTTCTCACTTGGGACTTGATTCTTGTCCAACTTTACCTTTTTTAGTGGAGATGTGTCTAAATGGTTTATTGACTCTGAAATGAATTGATAAACCAGGAATCTTGTCTGTGTGATTTCAGGATTTCCAGCAAGAGGTAGAGAGATTTGAACCAAACTCAACCAAAGTATCCATTAACTTAATATAAAAGCACAGGAGACAAATACACTTTTCTCACTGTTGTGGTTTTATTGTGTTCTCCAAAACCATGCCTAATTTTATCCCCATTGTTATGAGTTAAGAGATGAAATCTGCAGTTAGACTTTTTTTGGGACCATCAGCTTCCCAATAATAACACAGAGATTTATCAGTAACTAGAAAATTTGGCCATTTACTTAGGTTTGTTTCTAACTAGCTCTTATAACTTAAATTAACATTTTCTTTTAAATTACTTTTTGATTCGTGGCTTTATTACTTCATCCCTATAGTGCCCATCCTGCTTGCTCTGCACACCCTGGCATCTCTGACTTCTTCTCAGCTTCCTCTTTGCATGGAAATCCAGTCTAGTTATTGGCCATTCATCTTTTTATTAAACTGATCAGAGTGACACATTTTTGCCATGTACAAAAAGATTATTTTACAACAGAAATCAGGTGGGACTATGATGATGTTGACCACAAGGGATCTGACCTCAGTGGAATATTAATCTACTTATGGATACATGGATTAATGGGTGGGGGCTGTTTACTGTGACTGGCCTTATTATAAAGGAGAACTATATTGGTCAACTTTGCAGCATTACAGTGAAATACTGAAAGCAACTAATTTATAAAGAGAAAAGTTTTTTTCTAGCTCAATGTTCTGGCACATTAATTGGCTCAGTTCTACAGTACTGTGTGGGTGTTGTGTGGTAAGAAAGTGTGGATCAGTTTCTTATATCTCAAATGGAGATGTGGTAGAGATAGCAAAATGTGTGTGTGTATGTGTGTGTCTCATTCAGGCCCATGTTGCTAATAAGTCAAGAAAGCCTCATTTCCTAAATATCTTCAACATCTTTCAATAACATCCCTCTGGAGAACCAAGTCTTAAGCACATAACTAAAAACAGAGACCACGCTCATTCCCCAGCCACTCAGACCTGAATAATCACACAGAAACTGTGTTAATTACAGCACTATTTGGCCAATGGCTCAGGTGTATTCCTAGCTAGCGCTTACATCTTAAATTAATCCATTTCTATTAATCCGTGTATCACCACAAGGCTGTGGCTTGCTGATAAATTTCTAGTGTCTTTCCTCTTTGTCAGCTATATGGAATCTGCTCAACTATGCCTTCTTTTTCTCCTCTATCTCTGCTTGGATTTCCTACCTGGTATATTCTGCCCTGCCATAGACCAAAGCAGGTTCTTTATTAATCAGTGGTAATAAAACATATTCACAGCATATGGAAGGGAATCCCATATCATTTCCCATTTTCTGTCTAAATAAAAAGGAAGGTTTTAACGTTAACATAGTATCAAGCAGTAATTACAGTTACAATATCTTTTTGTGAGTCTAAAGTTTCATATCTATTTTTTTTCTGGCTTGCTATATTCTACACTTGTAGGAGTTTCCTCTGTGTGCTGTGATTAGCATTCATGAATAAAGAAACTGCCTTGGCCTGTTGATATGGCAGAACTTAGGTAGGTGAAGAGGATGGAAGTGAATGCTGGGAGGAAGAAGGAAGGGGTCAAGAGATGCCATGAATCCTCTTCTGAGACAGACGCCAGTTAGAATCTTTGCTGGTAAGCCACTGCCAAATGATGATTTATAAATTAATAGAAATGGGTTAAATTAATATGAGTTAGCCAATAAGAAGTTAGAATTAATGGACCACGCAGTGTCTTAATTAATACAATTTCTGTGTTGTTATTACAATCAAGCAGCTTTTTGCAACATGCACTATCATAGGCCAAAGCAGCTTCTTTATTAACCAATGGTAATAAGACATATTCACAGCATACAGAGGTAAATACCACATCACATAACCTCTGGGAGATACTATCTGCATTCAAACTATGTCAAAGACTCTCTCTGACTTGTGTGCTTTATCTTGCTATGTGATACCCTCTATCATGTCATGACTCAACAGGAAAACTGTCCCCAAATTTTTGGGTTAATTCTTTTTTTTTTTTTTTTTTTTTTTTTGAGACAGGGTTTCTCTGTAGCTTTGGAGCCTGTCCTGGAACTCCCTTTGTAGACCAGGCTGGTCTCGAACTCCCAGAGATCCGCCTGCCTCTGCCTCCCAAGTGCTGGGATTAAAGGTGTGCGCCACCACCGCCCGGCAAGATGGCCCAAATTTTTGGGAGTTACTGGTTGTAGCAAGGTTTCTTGTTTCACTATCTTTGGATCACCAATTTGCAAATAATGACCTGGAGACTTATTATTAATTATGAAAGGTTGGTCTTTAGCTTAGGCTTGTCTCAACTATCTCTTATAACTTAAATTAACCCCTATTTTTAAATCTACATTCTGCTGTGTAGTACCTCTTTCATCTTTCTCCTCCTGTCTTCTCTCTGTATCTGGCTGGCAACTCTATCTTTCTTCTTCCCAAGTCCTCTCTGTCTCCAGAAGTCCCTGCCCAACCTCTTTCTGCCTAGCTATCGAACATCCAGCTCTTTATTAAATCAGTCACAAAGCACCTTGGCAAAGACACATCTTCACAGTATAAACAAATCTTCCACAACAGTTGGCACCATGTTTTTGGTCTTCCAGAATCAAGAACTAAATGAGCCCCTTTACTGTTAAAATGGTCTAATCTATGGTGTTCAGCTGTAGTAACAGAAAGTGAACAAAAAACTCACAATTGAGTTAGTCGTATTGACAACACAATGAATTCCATGCCACCATATAAAAGGTGGATGATGGTCCCAGATAGCTTAGAAGATACTTCTGTTACCAATATGTGAGCTTTGATGGAATTTATAGTATTGCTTCTACTTTTATTTTATATATCTGTTTGGAGTTGTGTACATGCACATGAGTGTGTGTGTCTGGTTTATGATCCTAAAAACTAAGGGGGGGGGGACCTATCTTACTGATTTGAGAATGCCTAGACTTTTGAGGTCTTAGACTATGAGACAGGCAGAATCAGAATTTAAATTCCCATGTAATGCCCTTAGAAGTTCTGTACTTTCTACCACTTTGTATTGGATTAGTATATTCTGAAAAGGGGGCTGAGCTATGGGCTCCTGCTTATGTCTCATTTCACACTTCAGGAAGGACTATCATTCTTTCAACAATAGCTCCCTACTGAACAGCTAGCACTAATTGATTCTCTTGCTAAAACACCTAAGAGATTCACAGAGCTATCTCAGGTCAGTGTAGTTTCTTTTACACTTTCTGAGGCTTCGCTTGGTTTGGGTCCCAGTTATGCCTCTGAGACCCTCTTTCTCACGTATCTGTTCCTAGTGCTGACTTCCAGGAGCAACTTAGTGATGCTCATGGCAAAACAGTTCCATGGAGACAGGATTATTTCTTTAGCTGTAGTCAAATTTTAAAATGTTCAAGTCCATAATCATACTTAATCAAATTGCTTTTACTACTATAATTGCATTTTTTAAAATGAACCCTTCTATAACCTTGTATAACCTAAACATGATGATTCTGAGAGTTGGCAGTCTTAGATATTTTTCCTTTTCCTAGTATTTGGAATATAATATCACAATAGTAAGGTGTTGATTTGAAAGCACATCAATAGTCTGGGATTGAAAGAAAATTTTTCAGGTATAGTAAACAGATTGAGTTAGTCTCCAAATCTCCTGTAGAATGATATTTGGGGATCCTCTCAGGAAATGTATTTCTCTGCCAATTGGCAATCTTATTAGCTCCTGGATTTGAGAATGGTCCATTTCCAGTTATCTTGAAAATATACCCAAACACACAGAGATATCCATTTTCCTCTCTGCTGAAGTATAACTAGCTGTCATGATGGAGAGGCTTTGTTCATTTTCATAGCTCATCAGCAAGAGTCATATCTTAGCCAGAGCAAAATTTAAAAAGTTAGCATTAATATGTCTTACAATAATTTAAGGACCTCAATGAGAAACTGAGGCCAAAAGGTTCCCATGGTGGCTTTTGTTCACCTAGCCTTGTCTTTATGAGACATTTAAAATTGCAACAGGAAAGGGCAAAATAGCTATGTGAATCATAGTATCATATTTCAAAGTAATTCTTTGACTTAAGACGTAGACGCTAGTTAGTTACCTTCACTGTCATGTAAGTTCTGAAACCATGTCTGACAGAAAGCCAGACTTTAGAAATATTTAAATAGAAAGTATAAATGATTCCAAATCTTCAAATGTTAAAAAATATTGTCAGTTTAGCTGCGAGAGTGATGGAGGTGGGTCATCTTTCTATCTGTTGTTTCATTGGTTAAGTAATAAAGAAACTGCCTTGGCCCCTTTAATAGGACAGAAAATTAGGTAGGCGGAGTAGACAGAACAGAATGCTGGGAGAAAGAAGCTGAGTCAGGAGTCGCCATGATTCTCCCACTCCAGACAGACGCAGGTTAAGATCTTTCCTGGTAAGCCAGCTCGTGGTGCTACACAGAATATTAGAAATGGGTTAGATCAATATGTAAGAGCTAGCCAATAAGAGGCTGGAACTAATGGGCCAGGCAGTGTTTAAAAGAATACAGTTTCCGTGTAATTATTTTGGGGCATAAGCTAGCCATGCGGGCAGCTGGGTGCCGGGGACGCAGCCCTGCCGCTCTTATTACAACATGAGTTTAGTATGTGTTTGGCATGCACATATTTATTGAATTCATGGTGTGTGCACATGTTTACTGAGTTATTGTGTGGGTGAAAAGTTTGGCAGTTTTTAGAAAATAATAATAACAAAATTGGGCAGTTTTCAAAAATAATAAATTTTACAGCATAAAGTGTACAACAAATGCATATATTCCAGCTGGTAGCTAGTATTCCACAGCATTTTTGTTTTTTATAAGCCGAGAAAAATCATAGCATGAGATTAGATATTTTTAGTGGCTCCTGGCCTCCGTTCATTCTTTTTCTCTCACATCATATGTGAGTCCTGATAAAATTCACTTTTCCTTGTATAGGTTTGTTTTTATTTTATCCTTATTTTTGCTCCTTACTACAGAGTTCAGTGCACAGGGGTTTTGTCTCAGTGAAACGAAGATGTGACCTAATTCTTTACTGACTTCAATCATCAGCCTTCATCTTTCTTTGGTTAGCCTAACTCATCTCATTCCAACGGCAAGAATTTTGTGTGTGTGTGTGTGTGTATGTGTGTGTGTGCTTTTATTGAAGCTATTTGGTATCCTACATACCTTTTCTTATCTTAAGTTGGTTTCTATTTTCTTTTCTTTGGATAAAAAAAATAGTCTAAAACTTTGTTATTTAGGTTGTCTGTATGACTATTGGCAATTCTGAGCAAGCCTCAGTTTTATCATTTTTTGTAGTATATAGTATATATTTTCACTAATTATCTGAGAATTCCAGACAACATATTTTGGTCATATTCACCCTACCTCTCTCCCTAGCTTCTCCCAGATCCATCTGCCCCTCCCCCTCCTTTCAACTTCATGCCTTCCATTTAAAAAGGTAAACCCACTGCCTTATCCAGCCTTGTAATGACATATATGTCTAGTCTTATTATAACTTGTTATATTTGTTTGATAGCCCAGGAGATCTGCTCTTTTCTGGAGGGAAATGGATATAGAAGAGAGGGGATATTGGGGGAGGGTGGACTGTGAGATTAGGGAGGGGGAACTGTGGTTGGGATGAAATATATGAGAAAAAAATAAATGAATGAATGCATGAATGAATAAATAAATAAATGTATGTTGGAAAAAATAAATCAAACCCGCATAGTCCACTTTGACATGGACTGCAGCCTTAAACTTTAAACAAGTTCTTTGTCCCCCAAGCTGCTTTTCCCAAGGATATTTCAACACAGCAACAGAAATGAAACTAGATCAGAGTCTTTTCCCAGCGTTTCTCTTTTCTCCTTCTGAAACATTGTGTAGCTCAAGGACATATGTGCTGTGTCTTCTCATAACATCTGTTTCAGTTTCTCTCTCATACTTTTACGTGTTCAATGGGCTTTGATGAATTGTCTTGATTTCTTGAGTTTATCTTCCATTTTATATTTCTTTAGCTACTCTAATTAACTTGGCTTGTCAACTGAGATTTTAACTTTACAGTGGAGATAAATTTAAGTTCTTTCTACAAGCATGAATCACCTTCATTATTGTTAATTTTATGATCTTAAGTTTTTAGGGCGTTAAGTTTGCTTTACTTCCTTGTGTCTTTTGTACATCTGTGTTATTCATTCTTTGTGGTAGGGCAAGATTTGTGGAATCCTGTGAACTTTGAAGACTAGACATTAAGAAAAGATTACTTACTTTGTGGCGGAAGAGATGGCTCAGTATTTATTAAGGCTGGTTTCTCTTTCAGTTCTCAGGACTGAAGTTGGACAGCTCACAGCCACCTGAAATCAGGGGACCTGGCATTGGCTTCTCATCTCCACACACATTCACATACATGAGACATGTTCACATACATATACATGAACTAAAATTAGTCTTTAAAAAGTCTTGTAAAAGATGGAAAGACATTTCCTTAGGTAGGCACATGGGGACTATTGTATGTTGATTTCTCAAATGTCCTTCTATTCATATAGTACAACTCCAAACTCACGTGAACATAAGCCTGAACTGTTTGGCTGCACGCACACACACACACATACACACACACACATGAACATACACACTTTTCACTGAGATACTATCTTAAACAGACAAGAGGAGCAATGAATGATATTTCTGTAATTCACGATTCGGGAGGCTGCACCCATGGAGAGTCCTATCTCCAGGAGAAGGCTTTCAATCTAATTCTCTGCTCATGGGTTCCCAAAATGTTCATTCCTGCCCTTATGAGGGTCTTTAAGCCCAAATTCTCTGAACAGGCAGGAAATGGACGTTTCCTGCAAGCAGCTACGGTGTGGATTTCTGCTTGCTAATTCCTTTTAAATATTTTCTTTGTTTGGGCCCCTGGGATTCACAGTTCTTGGAAGATATTTTATATTTTCCAGAATTACTGAAGTTTTGAAGGAAAGCACTTCCAGTTACTGGTGATAAACTGCCCTGCCAGAAGCAGATATGTCTACTGGGTTTCCTATGGAGGTGATCTTATTTTCTTCATTGGATGACAGTTTTATTTCTTCCTTTCAAGAATATGTCCAATATTTTCTCCTTATTAATAGCACTTTCACCTCTAAGAATTATGTTGGCTAAGGAGTTTTTGAGTAGATTTCTTTACTCAAATGAAAATAAATTCTTCTCCAGCCCCCATTTGTAAGTCTTCCTGTTTAAATCACAAGTGAATTTGAATTTATTAGATTTTTTTCCTAAATACGTAAAACCTTTTTATTCTACATCTAGAGTATCTCTGGATTTTTCTGAAGTTAAGAGGATGTGTGTGTGTGTGTGTGTGTGTGTGTGTGTGTGAATGTCTGTGTTTTCCAAACTATCAAAACACCACGGACAATATTTTTATTTAGAAGAATGGGCCTAATAACTTGATCATGATAAATTTTACACAGTCCAATGTTTTATGAGAAAAAATTTCTTTTGGCTCACTGGTTAAGTGTACTTGCTCTGACCAGCTTTTAAACTAACCAGGTGTCCTTTCTTAACCATAACTCTGAAGGGGGCAGAGAAAGAGGGATCGCTGGGACTTACTGCCTTCTAGTCTAGCTGAGAAAATGTGAGTCCCTGGCTCAGAGGGGACTCTGAGCTTCAAAGAAACAGGCAAAGAATAGAGAAGGACATCAGCGCCTTTGTTTGGAGGCTCCATGCACATAGATACCTACACCTGCACACACTTGTGCTTGCTTTCTTTCTGTCTCTCCCTCACACACACATGAATAAACCCACATAAATATTTTAAAACTTTAAAATCTATAAAAAGTCAAAAGCAGTAGTGTAGTAGACACCCACAGACCTTTCATCCGGATTTGATGACTTTATGTGATATTTGTGTCTATCTCTTTGTTTCTGTTTAACTCTGACTCCTGACAGGATACTTTCCTAAACATGCAAAAGTCATTTTTGGTCACTGCTACATTCCTAAGTGCTTTAGCATGAATCTCCTTAGGATAGTCTTCAAAGTAACTATAATACATAAATTATAATTTGAAATTTTGAAATGAAAAATTTTAGACCCAAATAATAAGCTGCAATGTAGACCATTCCGCTGTCCTACTGAGCCCTACCTAGAATGGAAATACTCCCTTTGTCTTCGTGGCCTTGCTCTACACCTTATTCTCCTATTGTTTACTCAATAATCATTTGGGCTATTGGCTCAACTCTTGGCAATAGTGCAATAATAATAAGCAGAAATTATCATGTGCCAAATAGAAGTCATTGAAATTCTTTAAGTATGTCTGCGTAAGGACAAACACATAGCATATATAGGATTTGATAATACTTACAGTTTCAGACATACGCTAGGGACCTGAGAAGGTAAAGTTTACAGATGGGTGGACAGACAAAGGTTTATTGAAAATCCGTCATAATTTCAAGTCTGTTGGAAATGAGCGGTGCAGAAGAAGCTGAGAGAATACTTGAAGGTGAATGCGCAGAGTAGCTGAAAAGCCTTGCAAATGGCTATTAAAACCTCAATAAACTATGCTAGATTTATTAATTTACAAATGTTAGAGAGCTAGGCAGGAAATTAGGCATCAAAGCAGGGAGGAGGTCAGAAGACCAAAGTGAAAGAAAATGGCGTGTGTGGTGAGTCCAGAGTGGACTGGGATACAGTTCACAGGAGTGGGTGGAGTTTTTGTTATGTGTTGTTTATTTCCAAAAAGGTAAAAGTAGCGCCTGTCTGACGGCATAGAGGCGTGTATTTGTGGTTTGTCTTGGTTGAACACTTCAAGGCATAGATAATTCTCGATGCTTACCCAGGTTGCATCTGGAGCCTCTGAACTAGTTTTCATTGATTGCATTCCTCTGGTGTCAAACACTTTTGGACTGTGTAATGCAAAAGACTGTTTTTCTTGAGAGCCCTAAGAGCTCCCGAGTAGACAAGAGCTTGCTGTTCATCATAACATTCAAAATAAGGATATAAAGTGCCGTTTTCCTATCTGCCTCTTATTGGAAGGCTAAACCTCCCTTTGGCCTCACAAAACTCATTGAGCCCTACTGCAAATGGAGAGCTGATGATTCCTTTGTGTGGCGGTCACACAGGGCTTCTTTTGAGAGTGGGTGACTGAAAGCCACTGTAAAGAGACAGCTCACAGCTCACAGCAGCTGATTTACCAGATTCAGTGAGAGGATCCCAAGAAGTCAACGTGTCATATTAGAGGGGTACTGACTCGTTAATTCTAGTCAAGAAGGGAAGCTAAGGACTTGTGTGTCAACCTTCAACATCTACTAAAGGCTTAGAGAAAAATGTTAAGGTAAGAGCAAAAGAAAATGGAAGCTTAGATCAAATAAATATGCTTAAGGAAAATGATAAATAAGAATAACTGACTTAAAAAGAGTAACTTGTAACTCCGTATAGGCCAACAGCCACTAGAGAATTAAAATTCAAATAAAAATTCCTACCTTGTATACTTAGCCACCTTTCCCCAAGTTAGACCTGGTGTGTAGGCAAATTCTTTTGCATATTTTCAAAGACAAGGGAAACTATGCTTTATGTAAATGAACCTAAACTGTAACAAGGGGTGAAAGAAACCTTTCTGACTCATATTTATCCCTTTGTTTAGAAGATCTGGAAGAAGAAAGTACAAGATATGATCCTGTGGGCCAGGAACTTGAGCCCATCAGGAGCAGAACCACTATGACTCCTCAAGTTGCTCATCTATGGAGTGGATTGACAGTCAACTTCAGCATGCTTGTTGGAAGCATACTCCACGCCACCTGGAGATGAGTCAGGATAATTGCTGGGTGGAAAGCAGTACTTAATAATATAATATTCAAATCAGCTCATCATAAATCCACTAGCAATTGACACCAGCAAACTTAGAGCAGACTGGAACTCCTGACAGCAGCAAAGGGAAACATGACATTTAGTGATTGACCATTAGGATGTGTGCCTGTTAAATGCAGGACTAACACAGATTTGCTGTCTCTAGTATTGTTTGTCATCAAAAGACAAAGCAAATAAAATAACAATAAGGAAATTTTGATCGCATAAATATATTTTAATACCATGTTTTATGTCTGTTAATACTGTTTACTTGGAACCAAATCATGAATGCTTTTGTCAGTCCTTTGACTGACATGTACTTCTGGCAGGCCTGGAACTTGGGGCAATTCTCCTGTCTCTGCTTCCTGAGTATTGAGTTTACAGGTGTGAACCATCATGCCTAGTCTATATTATGATACATCAAGTACCAAGTCCCCAAACAAATAAATAAATGGGTAAATTCTTTGACTAGAAGGGAGCTTAACAATAAGCAAACTGTCACAATGTTTCTTTATAACATTAATACCAAGCTTTCAAAAAGAAGAGAAAAAGCAACATAAAATATTTAATTCCTTTTTATAAGCTTGTCTAAAGTATAGCTGTAAGGAGGGCTTTACAAAAGTCAACTTCCCTACAATTGGATAATGAACTAGAAGAGAGCTGAGTCAAATCACCATAATAACAATTTAATGTCTTATTCTGTTGTCGGTCTGGTTTTAGATGCCTATTTTTGAGGAAGGAACTTAGTTGAGCTCTCTATAGTAATTCTCACCAGTGGAGCCTGGAGTTGAAGTGGCTTCCAGACATCTTCCCACAGTCTCAGCTTCTCTTCCTTACTGTCTCCCGCATCTCTGTATCTGCATGGCTGTAGACTGGTACTTGGGAGAGGGAGACTTTGCGCCTCTCCCTTTAAATGTCTTTTTAATTACCTGATCGCCTGATACAACACACTGAAAGAAGTGAGCCTATCATTCTCCTAGAGAAAGAGAAGAGGTTAGTTTTTTACTAGATTATCTTTTACTAAACATGTAAATAAATCACAAGGAAGGCTTGTATATAGGAAATTAAACTATTAGCTTGGGGAGAGATAAGGAAGATATATATGTCTTTGAATGAGAGCAGGTGACTCCCCACGAAGGAGACAAGCCATCACGTATGAAATACCCACATGATCTGAACAAGTGTTTCTGGGAGGAAAGGGAGACATTCCTACTACAGTGTTCCGCTTCCAATTCTCAGAGGTCCACACTGTATAGGATACTCAGCAGCAGAGGGAGGATAGGATTGCCTTTCCAGTGTGTCTCACATCGAATCCAGGAAGGTGTCTTACATGTATCTGTTCATGCTGTAAACTCAGAAGCTTTTTGAATGCTCTAGTTTAATATAAAATAAATAAAATAACATAAATCCCAGTGTCTTTTGTAATACCTTTCCTATGAAAGATACTTAATAAACACTTTAAAATAAATAAACAATAAATGGATTTAAAAGTAAAAATTGCTCTTTTTAAATGATTATAGGACTTTAATGATCTAGATAATATTACAGAAATGTTCCCTGTGCCTTTTTCTATTTTTTTTACTGTAGGATTTGGAAGGTGGGCATTATTAATTATGGTATATTATGCTAAACCAATTATAATCTACTTTTCACATGGTGTCTTGAGTTCCTCCCTTTCCTTTCAAGAAGTGACCCCCTGGGTATAACAAATCTTGTACTGTCTCAAGAACAAGAGCTTGGTGCTCATGTCTGACACTTCGAGAAAGTCAAGGGTGTAACTAGAGGGCTTCAAAATTTCCCTTCCCCATATATACTGGTTAGGTCTCATTTGTATGCAAATTGCAGTAAATCAATTTAAACTATTCTGAGTCCAAAAGAAAATATATTGGAAGGACAATGGATTATATGATTAAACTGGAGGGCAATAAGGTAACCAGGCTTTGGGAACCAGATTCTAGATTGCAGCATTGCAGGAAACCCGAGTTCATGCCCCATGTCTCCTCTTTGTCTCTTGCTCTGTGCATCATTGTCATCTCACCGCTTCTGCATTAGCTGCCTGGCCTTGTGTAAAGCAGCTGCTCTCTTCTGCTCCATTGTAACATTTGCTATTACAGACAACGGCTCGGGAAGTCAAAGATTTCCTGTTCATTGAGACTAAAGCGTTTATCTAACTCCCATCTGAGGGACAGATGCCTCGGCTGGGTCAGGTGCTCCATTAATGAAATCATGGGGTCTGGGAGTGCCAGCCCTCTGTAGAATATTTGGCTTCTGGCTAATGGTGGGTAGCAGGAGAAAAGGCAATCCTAGGGAACTGGAATAAGATGATTCAGTAAGTGTTCACTAGAGTAACTTCTGAAAACTACTTGTGAAGAAAAAGAGACCATAAACCCAGGAAACTAAGAAGGCACAAAGCAGGACAATGGCATGGTTGGCTAATTAAGAAAGAGAATGAAGGATGTAGAAAAATGTGACTCAGAAGGGAAAGGAGAGGGCAGAGATTTTCCAGTGGGGAGTCAATGGTGCTGCATTTTCTTAGAGGTGTTTAATTGTCTAATGAGCAAAGTTTAAAGACCGTTTGTCATCTCTCAGGTCCTGTTCAATGGAACTTTCAGCAGTGTGAAGAATCATCCATTTCTGCATTACCCCGTTTGGTAGCCACTAGCCATATGGGACTGCTTGTGCCTGGATGTGGCTAACATTATGAATACTGACTGGTGGTTTGAATAGGTGTGGCCCCCATAGATAATGTTTGTGAATGCTTGGCCCATAGGGAGTGGCACTATTAAGAGGTCTGGCTTTTCTTGGAGTAGGTGTGAAGGGGGTGCATCACTGTAGAGGCAGGCTTGGAGGTTTTCTATGCTCAAACTATGCACAATGTTGTACACCATCTCCTGCTGCCTGTGGGTCAAGTTGGAGAACTCTCAGCTCCTTCTCCAGCACCATGTCTACCTGCCTGCCACCCACCGTGATAATAACAGACAAACCTCTGAACTGTACCCTATTCCCAATTAAAAGTTTTCTTTTATAAGAGTTGCCAAGGTCATGGTGTCTCTTCACAGCAACAAAACCCTAAGATACTGGGGGTTTTTATTTTAGTTAACTTAAATTCAAATATATGTCCAGGGGCCACTGATTTGCATAATACAATGACCCAAGAGGCTCATTTTATAAACAAAAATGGAGCCCTGACCTATTGCCTCCAGTGTTTTCCGGGAAGCCAAGCCTAGAAAGCAGTCTGTTGTCAGTCTGGGTGTCCTAACACTGTCTTATTAACCAACCAGTAAGATGCACAGTCACAATGGTCGCAATGATCAGGACTTGGATGATCAGGACTGATGATGGCTTTTCCAAATTTTGCTTCCACTAATCTAGGACCAATGAGACAAAACTAAACATACCCTTCACCTATCCTGTGACATCTCTACTGCTTTGAAGCCTACGCACAGTGTCCTTATGCCAACAACCTGCAATGAGGACAGACTCAAAGCATTCTCTCTTTTCTACTGTGAGT
Organism: Chionomys nivalis; assembly: GCF_950005125.1. Lineage (NCBI taxonomy): Eukaryota > Metazoa > Chordata > Mammalia > Rodentia > Cricetidae > Chionomys > Chionomys nivalis. Next base: position 24,010,488 of record NC_080087.1, on the reverse strand, counting down.
TCCACTTTTCTGCCTGCCATTGAGTTCTGGCAAAACCCTAGTGAAGGTGGCCAACTTCTTTGTTATTGCAAACTCAGAATAAAAAGGTTTGGTTTATTCCCATTTTGGCTTGTTAGTGTTCATTTGTGTTCAAAAAAACATCAACTTAGATACTCCAAGTCTGTAACTTAATTGGATTTGCCTGTGTTCCTCAGTGTTGAACATCTATGGTTTCTAAAGGGGAATTTACTATCCTGACAATTTGTTCAGTTTTTAAACTGGCAGAAATCCTTGTACTGAGGCTGTGTATCTACTTGTCTGTCCCCTTTTATCTGTTGTATGTGCCTATTAAGAAGTGTGGACAGTAGGATTGCAAGATTTAGAAGGTGATTATATAGGGCTCCCAATTAAATTTGAATTTCAAACAAACAACAAATTAGTGTTTAGTATAAATATGTCTCATGGATAAATGGCCTTTTTATGCTAAAGCAGATTCATTGTTTATCTGAACATTTAATTAACTTAGAGCCCTGGAAACCACCCAGCCGTTCTCTGAAGTGTGACTGTGTATGTTCAAAGAACAGCAAGAGAACCGGGGTGATGAGGAGCCTCACAGTCAAGGGGAAAGTTCCCAGAGGTTATGGGAGGACAGCTAACGTGACTACATTCCTACTTGAGTCTAGGAATGAGTTTAGATGGTCTTCAAAGTGATTTGGAATTCACTGATGGTTTATATCAAAGATTGGTCTCATTTACAGTGCCAAGGGAACACTTAGAGAAAGCAGATAGTTGGGCTTAGGCCATAGGGAGATGACAAGAATTCCCAGGCATATGATCATATTTTGAAGATTGTATGGACAGGATGTATAATGTTAGGAAAAGGGAAAATTAAGGCTACCTCTAACAATTCACTTTAAACAATCAGGTATAATTATTCAATGTATTATATGCAAAACTATGATCACTCCAAATCCACATCAAAGTGTTAACATCCATGGTGAGGCATATGGTCTCTAGGGAAATAATTAAAGTTAAATGAGGTCATTTACCCCCAAAGGACTGGTTATCCTCATAAATTAAAAGCACATGTCTTAAATTAATTTTATATTAAAATTAAAATCACACTTTCAATCACAGTACTGGGGAGATAGAGGCAGGTAGATTTCTGTAAGTTTGAGGTCAACCTGGTCTACAGAGTGAGTTTCAGGACCTCCAACTCTACACAGAGAAAGTCTGTACTGAAAAATTAAAAAACAAAACTAATCAAATAAATAAACAAACAAAAAAGCTGAAGTATCTAGGATGATCTAATTTTAGTGGAAAAAGTTTTGCTTCCATCTGCAACTTAGCTAAATCATCTTATTGTACTAATGGGGAAACAGCCCCTGAAAATAATTTATTTAATAATATGCTTAATGTTTTCATTTCCAACCAACCAAAAATACCTAGGAAACTAGTTTCATTCCTATGCATATAAAAAAGTATACATGTTATAAACATGCACATAGACTGAACACACAGACTCAACACACACATTATTCACTTAATGCTCATTCATTCATTCATTCATTCATCTGGTTTGGAGTATTCTAGAGAAGACAAAGATGACAGCACTGATTCTATTGAAGCTATGAAATTTGTCTTTGGCCTAATATGTTTGTTTGTTTGCTTGTCTGTGATAGTGTCTCATTGTGTAGCTCTGGCCAGGAACTCCCTATGCAAATGAGGCTGACCTCAAACCAACAGAGATCTGCCTGCCCCTACTTCCTGAATGCCGGGATTGAACATGTGTGCCACGACATCCCACTAATTACTTACCTGCTTAGTGAATGCAACAAGAGCAAAACCAAGAGTTAGTAGACTCATGGAATCTTTTGCAGGCAACCAACTATTGTTGTCCTTAAATCTCTTTTAACTTCTGGAGAAGGTAGGCCAAAGTGTTTTTTCTCCTTTGGTTTTCTTAAGGGCACGGGCATGTTAAGGGACACTCTCATGTCCCGGGCTCCTGAAGTGTAATAACAACAGCACTGCATGCTCTCTGAACATAACATTTCTTCTATAATACCCTCCCTTGACAGACGTAATTACTTGAGTGAGCCACAGAGGCCTCTTAATGAAACCTTCTACATTAGTGCTAGCTTTTGTTTCATTTAATTAGCTGTCTGCACTAGCAGCACATGGAGGTGATTATTTCTTTCCACAAGAAAAGAGGGATGCTAACTCCTTTCTGAGGATAGCTAGATTGAAGGTGGCAAAGTTGAAAGAATCAGTTTCCAATTGGACCGGAGCCAAGTTGCAATATTTTGGTATTTTCTCTCTTCCTTACTTTTCCTTCCCCCTTCTAATTTTTTTGTTGGTTCTTTAAGAATTTTGTATAGTACAGATGTGTGCTCATAAGGATTCCATAGACTGCCTACTTCTCTGCATATTGTCTGGGAAGCACATGCTAGGTTTCAGCGGGCTGTAGCATCCTTAGACATACATCATAGAGAAGCACAAAGCAGTTTCCCAAGAGAGTTTCCACCTATAAATCTTAGGATCCTCATTTCCTTCTTCTACAAGCAAATTTCTCAACATTAGAGAAACTAATAGATAAATTTTGGTACTAGGATCATTTAAAGGTATCTAGATCATTTAAAGGTATCTGCCTAGCATCGTGCTGTTCACTTTATATGTATCAAGATTTTACCTGCATTGTCCAAGTTTCTAGTGCCCTTTCCCTTTTTGTTGGTGGAGATGCTGCCTACATCCCAAAGATAATTGGAACTGAAGTGGGATCAGCTTCACACTCAAGTCTTCACTTCTCCAGCCTCAAGGAAAGCAGCTTCTATTTACGGCAGATCTTGAGCTCACACACTCGTCCTCATTTGTCTCCTCTATATTTACCGCTCTTCTGTATTTTTAAAATGTCCGTCTTCACAAATGTTCCAACACCTTGTGACGTGCTAGCGTTCTTCTCACGGAAATGAACCCCTCTCTTAGCCTTTGCATCGCTTCAGCTTAAGTCTTAAATCAGGGTTCTTTTCTGCCACCAAGAATATTAAAAAACAACCCTGTCTTCACTTTCTCAGAGAACATAAAAATAGATGTTTGTACTTTCCAATTGATAAGCACAGTGCAGCCTTTTTATTGGTCCTGTGATATTTGATGCTATTGATGACCCCTTCTTCCTGAAGACTCTGACCTTTTGGCTTCCAGAGTACCCTTCTCTTTCTGTATCTTTCCTCCTGATATTTCATTGTCTCTGTTCATCCATCTCAATTTCTGGTTATTTCCTCAGGATTTGATTTGTTTTCACTTTATAGTTTTCCATAAATGACAGCAACCATTCTCAAGGTTTTAACTGTAGATTACCTGGGCCCCTGGACCAGATCTCTGTCTGTTACAGGCTTTGAGCATCTGCACATGTGGCTTCATTCCATAACTACCACATTTCCAATGGTCATCTTCTTATTTCAGATCAGCAATGATACACAATGGACTGGCAAATGGCACCATCTTTCATTTTGATACCTAAGATATACACAAAAGGAATTTTCACCTATTTATTTTTCCTCAATATACCCATAATCACTTTAATTTTTAAATCATGCAACATTTTATACCTCATTATCTATTCTAATCCATGCTTTTCAATCTTTACTGTTCATTCCAACCTTAGTCTTGAAACTGGAAACTGCCTGTAATGGACTATGGCTATACTATCTCATTTCTTGACAAGTCAAAATGTTCATATTGCATTTTCTTGTTTAAATTCTTTTTTTTCCTCAGCCTTCTAGACTAAGCTGAAATTTGATATAGAGTACCCTTCTATATATGTGTTGCTTTTAGTGTTTGGTGAAGAAAGCTGTTTCAGCCAGTGGCTTATCAGAGTAAAGTCAGGCAGGAAATTCAAACAGAGATAGATAGATAGATAGATAGATAGATAGATAGATAGATAGATAGATAGATAGATAGATAGATGGATGGATGGATAGATAGATAGATAGATAGATAGATAGATAGATAGATAGATAGATAGAGTAGGTGGATTCAGAGAGATGTCATGTAGCTGTGGAAAGAGACAGACCCTGGAACCTTACTGGTAGGCCACAACCTCATGGTGATTATTTGGGTCTGGGTGGCCGAAAAATAAATGAACAGTCACCAGTTACATAATGGAGATAGCATGGGGCAATGTACATTTACACAAAGCTTAAAAAACCTTAAGAAAAAAAGGGCTTCTACACTCACAAAAATGGTACTCAATTGGAGCTTCTTGGTAGCCGCATATTTTCACATAGGCTCTGTTTGCTAGTGGTGAACAGAGGCACAGCTTCTAAGAGAAAGCTTCCTGAAAAAGCTGCATGGCTTCTTTTTAGAGACAGCTTCATGATTCATGATAACACCAGGAACAGCTCTGACTCTTTCAGGAGGTCAAGCACTTAAATGGGGTTTTTGAACAGCATGCTACTAGTTGCTTAGTGTTGACATAGACCCACTGTGTCCCTGGAGTTGGGGCAGTGAGCATGACTCACAGAGGCAATGAAAATACATCTGTCATGTTGGATAGGGCAGAGCCAACATGCAGCAAAGTTGGTTTTAGCCATGCCTACTTAGCATTTTAAAAAAGGCACTTCTGGTCAGAAAATGATTATAGTTACTCAATAAAAAGAGATTCAGATGAAAAAAACCTCTAAATGGGTAACAGTGTTGGATAAATATACATATGATTGAGAAAAAGAAGAAAAAGAATATAAACAATTGTAGAAATAATTAAATAGTTAAAAAAATTAAAGTCTTTAAAAAACAGTAAAATAGTATAAAAGAATACAGACAGTCATGGATTAAAGGACTAAATAAGAATAAGCCACATAGAGATGGAATATACACATAGAGTCTGGATTATGTATGTTATTTTTTTTTCTTTGAATTTTTGACTGCAGAGAGACATTTGATTCTGGGAGCTGCTAAGCTAAAGCAACATATTTATTTTAAAGATATCATGGCTTCAAAGTTTAAGTCCAAGGATATGTTACAGAAAAGAGGTTCTGTTCTTGTTTCCACAGAAGATAAGAACCTGTGGATTCCTTCCAGGCTAATGTATTTTGATGAAACAAGACCCCCCCCCAAAAAAAATGATATCTGTGAACTCTAAAAGTACTTTTCCCAACAAACAGCAATTTGGAGAAAGCTATATCCAAATTCCAAAAATGGTTGTTTATAAATGTTTGTTTTCACTTAAATGGGGTTGATTATAAGTGTTTAATGGTCACAGTCAATTTCTGAAGAAAAAAGTGGGGGTATGATATAGAAATGAATATTTTGCATTGGTATGGATCTTGGTTTATTGATGCAAATTTAATGTCAATTTTGTTATATATACATTTCTACTCTTGTTTAAAGTACAACCCATCTAAAAATGTAGTGTAAATTAAAAATTACAGATTAATAATTATTTATAATAGTTAAACTTGTAGTCTTGTTACTTAGGTTTTCTAGACATATAGAGAGATATAGTTCAGTTAGATAGATAATCTTCAACACTTCAAAGATTTACAAAATATAGCATTTAAAAGGTTTTAAGAACTTAGATTTTTCTTGACAATGAGATACATCTTATCCTGGCAGCACCAATTACTTCAAGAGGAAGATGGGCATTGAAGAGTCTCCTTATGGTGTTTGTTAGCCATTTGGGCAAGAAACTGCTCTTTTTTGGGCTGCTTGATGGTATGCTGTGTAAACTGGACATGCAGAACCTGCAAAAAAGTGACTTCTAAACTTTCTAAAAGATGTAATGGTCCATCAGGGTTCCTGCTTCACAGGGGAAACTGACAGACATTCTGCAGGATGCAGAAGAAAGTGACTGAAAAACTGCCAATATAAGCACAACAGTCTCAAATTTCCTGCTTCATGGAAAAGTCTCCTAGATGCTATGGACCTGTAGGCTGAAGATGGATACAGAAGAACTTTGAGTGACTATCCAGGCAGTGAGATGTCTCTGTCAATTCTTGAGTTTTGGAAGTTGCTTACAATGCACTTTCTGTTTACTTAGGTAATATTATATTCTTCTCGGGTCTTTGATGGAGTTGAAGATAGGTATAGGTTTCTTTAGTTACAATAAAAGATAAATTAAATATAAAACTTTAGACTTTCAAAAATAAGATAGATGATAGAATACTTTCTTTAACTTTGCCTAATACAAACAGACTAAATATTGTAACTGTAATTCTTGTCTGATACCTTTTTTGTTTTATGTTATTTTGCTATGTTAAAGTTAAAAACCTTCCTTTTCATTTAGACAGAAAATGGGGAGATGATGTGGGATGTCCTTCTATAGGTGTTGCTTTTATTGGTTGATGAATAAAGCTGTTTTGGCCAATAGTTTAGCAGAGTAAAGACAGGCAGGAAATCTAAATAGAGATAGAGAGAAAGAGTAGGCAGAATCAGAGAGACATCATGTAACTCCCAAAGGTGCCCAAAGGTGACAGACCCTAGAACCCTACCTAGGTAGGCCATAGCCTCATAGTGATTATTTGGTTCTGGAAAGCCAGAAAATGAATGAACAGTCTCTGCTTACAGAAATTTACCAGTTAGATGGGAATTTTCATGACAGTCCTACAGCCAGACCTATTCAGGCTCTGTAGTCCTCCTGCCTCAATACTTCCCTGAATCTTTCTCATTGCTCATTTTTTTGCTGGCCTGTTTAGATGATGGGCAATAAGCATGTCTGTTACTGAAAAATCATAAAATAAAATGTTTGCTCCTTTTCTGCCATGCTCTTAGAACCCATCCTAGATTCACTGACAGTCCATGGATGAAAACACAAACACCCAATGATAATTCAATAAAACCCCAAATGGTGACAATGACAAAAATCTAACTGCTGACATCCAGATGGTCAGTGGTGATTGTGATGGTTGCTCTTAGTCAATGTAGCACCAACTAGCATCATCTGAGACTTTCAATTGAGGAATTGCTTCTACCAGTTTGGTATCTGGGTATGTTGGTGGAGCTTTTTCTCAGTTAGTGATTGATATAGGAAGACCAAGCCCATTATAGGTGCTGTCACCTTTGAACAGGTGGGCCTGGGTGGTATAAGGAAGTGGGCTGAGCAAGCCAAGAGAGGAGGAAATTAAGCAGCATTTTTTTATGGTCTTTATTTCAGTTCCTGCATCCAGGTTCCTGCCTTGAATTCCTGCCCTGGCTTTCTGTAATGATAGACAATGACACAGAAGCATAAGCAATCAAACATCTTCCCCAACTTGTTTTGGTTGATATTTTATCAGAGCAACTGAAGTGATGTGAATACTATATAGTATTCTATGTACTATATAGTGACCCAGAAAAGCCCCGGCTATGATGAAGAAAAGTCACAGCAACTCAGTGAAATAAATAAATGATTCAACAAAACTGAGCAAGAGTGATTCAGAAAAACATCTAATTATGACATGAAACAAAAGAAAAACTTTTAAGAGTCCAAGGATCCTGATAGAATCAAGGAAAAGTGAAAAAGGAAATACTGATTAAAGTGCCATGTATTTCAAAACATTTATTTCTGTGGACCAATACCATCATAAATACAAAACAAAACAAAACAAAATAAATCAAAACTCTACAATTGTCTGTGAATTACTCATGAAGTTACTTTGAATATTTTCTTTTTTTTTAATGTTTTCTTTAATTATTGATGATAATGACTGGTCAGTGTAGGGCTTCAGTGGACTAGATTGGAATGACCACCAAAAGTACCCAATAGAAGAAAGCCCCCATCACAGTGACAGAGAACATAAACACTTTGGCTGAAAAACACCTTTTTACTTTCAAAAGAGGGATTTTCACCAAAAGAATGATGGAAATTTTTTTTTCAGAGAAAGAGACACAAAGAAATCTACTTCACAAAGAGAAAAACCTGTCACCATTATGAAGAGAAAGAAATGACAAATTCTGCTCTCTACTCCCTAGGGGCTCAGAGTGCACTTTTCTTTCCAGGAAATAAAATGAGGTCCTGCGTTTTTTCAGTCCTGTGTTTTATTTCTGAGAACTCCAAGACCCATGAGGAGGAGCTCTGGACTGTAAATGACATACCTCTGTTAGCCATGAGCTTTTGGTTATTGCAATAAAATAAATAAGAAAATCAACTTATAAATGGAGAGGGTTTAGTGCATTAGCTCCACCCAGTAGGATTCAGCTTCTAAAGTCTGTCCCACCCAATATTGATATGGGTTAGGAGCCAGGGCTATCACATGAACTTTTGGGGTGGGGGCATTTTATATCTAAACTGAAGCTTGTACTTAGAGAAATAATATCAAATGGATAAGACAATGTCTGGCAAACAAAAGAACAAAGAAATTGTCAGAAAAGAGTGGCAATATAAATGTCTCTCCCACAGTTGGCAGAGTTTTGCAGTGTGTCTCTCTCTGACTGTCTTTCTCTTTGTGTGTCTGCTATAGGCTGGAGCCAACCTGAATTTCCTAATATAGGGAGTCCAGATGATCTAGCAGGTGGCCACAGTATTGAGTTTAGAACCCAGAGGTTGTTCATTGTGGTCCCAGACTATCAACAAACTTGTAACCCATTTACTTATCCACTCACTATTTTAATTTTATTGTCTTCTAGTGCAAAGTAATAGTGTCTACCTTTGTCTGGTAAATGCAATAACTGGCATATACTCAATCTCTTTTCATCACTGATATAGCTTTCTATGTGCTCCAAATCACCATTAGTTGTCTTATGATTAGTACAGTCTTAAAGGATTCTATTTACAAAAGTGTGTGAACATGTGTTTGTGTATATGTGTTCAGTCCAGACAGAGGTTGTGAGAGGTATCTTATCACTGTAGCTGGAGTTCTGGGTGGTGAAGAGCTGCATGTGGGTGCTAGAACCTGAAAGAAGGTCCTCCAGAAAAGCAGTACACCCTCTTCGCTTCTGAGCCATTTGCCCAGTTCTTCATCTTGATTGGTTTTAGTTATCTCTACGTCGGGTCTGTCTCCATCCCCTGTCTCCTTTCATTCTGTTCCCTACCACAGACAGACTTTATGCATGTATTTATGGCCGTGTCTCGTGTCTATACAGTATGCCCTTATTTGATTTCCAGCAGAAACTGGAGTCCTTGCAACAGTTTCTAAGTTTGGCTAGTCAGGTTCCTCATTGCTTCTCTCTTTATCTTCTACTACTCTCCTTCATGCTCACTCTACTCCAACCGCAACCCCTTCTCACCGCTTGTCTGCTAGCATCGGGATACAATGTCTTCACATGTTGGGAGCCTTGCCTAAACTGCCCTTTCCCTGAAATTCATCAGCGTTTTCCTTAAAATTCATCTTTCTGAGGAAAGATTTCCTGTCATATTCCTTCAGTTTTGTTTTTATCTTTAGTATTCATCATTGTCATGTGTCTATCTTCTCTAGTCTCTGTTGTTGGTTGTACCACTACAATGTAAGTTTCATGCAATAAAGACCTCTTTCTGAATTACTTTCACTATGATTTCACTCTCTTTTTCGTTTAGAATATCTTTCAGTTATCCATCGCCACTTTCGTTCTTGTCTATAATGTATCATCATATCCACTCCCAACTGATTTGTGAGAGGAATTTGGAAATGTTGAGAGTTTCAAAATAGAGAAGTCTACATTATAAGAAAAGCCTAATGGGATAATCAGATGGGAGGCCAGAAGACCAGATTGCCAACAAAATTGTAGACAGTAAAATGTGCTCATGAGGTTTCAGAGGGAATAATAACTATAGCAGATTTTTCTTGGACTGCCAGCTCCTCAACAAGGACAAGGAGACTTTCTATTAATTATGAAAACTCCATCTTAGCTTAAGCTTATTCCCACTAGATCTTTAAACCCAAATTAACCCTTTTATATTGAAAGTAAATTCCATATGGATGTTCTTCGATGCCCATCGTTTTTTTCCTGAAGTAGATTTGTGCTGCCAGATGCACCTCACTGTCACAAAAAGTTTTATGTTGTTAAAACATCTTAAATGCCATATTCTGCAGATCTCTGAAGTGTTTGAAGATGACCTATTTATCTAAGATACATCTATCTCTGTTTAACCTTAAAAACATACCTAACTTGCCGGGCGGTGGTGGCGCATGCCTTTAATCCCAGCACTCGGGAGGCAGAGGCAGGTGGATCTCTGTGAGTTCGAGGCCAGCCTGGTCTAGAAGAGCTAGTTCTAGGACAGAAACCAAAAGCCACGGAGAAACCCTGTCTCGAAAAATCCAAAAAAAAAAAAAAAAAAAAAACCAAAAACAAAACAAAACAAAACAAAAAAACCATACCTAACTTGACTACAAGTTTGATTGTTATGGATGACTAACTACTAACCTATATTTCTTAATTATCCTAAACAGTTTGTAATGATAGCTTTCAAGTACTAGAACTTTATTTTACATTTTTAATTTAATTTAATGAGCTGCATAGGTGATACAGAAAGCTGTTTTGCATATGTGTCACTTTTGTTGGTTAATGAATAAAGAAGCTTCTTTGGCCTGTGATAGGGCAGAGTAGAGCTAAATTGAATGCTGGGAGAAAGAAGGCAGAGTCAATGAGAAGCCATGTAGCTGCTGCAGGAGACAGATACTGGACACTAGACAAAACTTTACCTACTAGAATTTACCTACTAGTAGGCCACACCCATGTGGTGATACGCAGATTAATAGAACTGGGTTAATTTAAGATGTGAGAGCTAGATAGAAATATGAATAAGTTAATAGGCCAAACAGTATTGCAAATAATAAAGTTTTGTATGGTTATTTCAGGTCTGGACAGTCAGAAATGAATGAGCAGCCTCTGCCAACAGAATGGCACCCACTGTCTGGGGCATGGATCCATATAATGACTAAAAAAGTTTCAAAAAGAAAAAAGAGGCCTTCTAGAACAACAGAAACAGGAATCTTTTGGAGTTTATTGGTAGCCACATATTTTTAGATAGGCTCTGTTTGCTGGCAGTAGGCAGAGGCATGGCTCCTTTAAGAGGTTTCCTGATTCAGCTTTATCAGCAAAAGAATTGCATGGCTTCATTAAGATCTGGTTTGGGTAGCATAAACTCTGGCACTTTCAGGGGACCAAGTACTTGAATGAGGTTTGTGGACAGTGTGTAGCTAATTACTTGGTGGCAGCATGGGCCATCTTGGTACCAGAGTTCAGGTGGTGAGGACAGCTCCCACCTAGCAGTTTCAGAGGCAGTGAGCATGACTCTTCCATGTTGAACTGGGCATAGCAAGCAGGCAGGACAGAGTTGGTCCCTAGCTACACCCACTTAGCATTAAATAAAATGTTCCTGGTCAAAAAAATAAGTACAGATACTTATGCAATAAAGACAGATTCAAATAAAAAGAATCCAACCTCTGAATGGATCACAGTGTTAAATAACTCTATGTAGGCTTGAGAGAGAAAGAAAAAGAGTAAAGAGACAGTAAACATAATATAAAAGCATACAGTCATAGATTAAAAGAATAAAGATAATAAAATAAATATTACACTTGTAGAATAGAGTAAGAAAAATAATCCACATAAAGATGGAATATGCACAGAAAAGTCTAGATTATGTGTATTATTGTGTTTTATTTGAAGTTTTTGACTGCAAAGTTTTTTATTTGATTCTGGGGGCTGCTAAAATAAACCTACATATATATTTTTAAAGGTATCTTGACTTCAAAATTTGAATCTAAGGATATATAGTTTTGGAAAAGAGGTTCTGCTTTTGTTTCCACAGAAGATAAGAACCTGTAGATTCCTTCCAGACTACATGGTTTGATGGACCAAGATCCCATGAAAGATCTTCATGAACCTCTAAAAAGGAAATACTTCACCCAACAAAAAGCAGGAAGCAGTTTGGAGAAGAACTATGGCCAAATTTTCAAATATTGTTTATAAATGTTTGTTTACATTTAAAGGGTGATATGCTATAGAGATTTGAATTGGTATGGATCTTGGTTTATTGATAAAATTTAAGGTCAATTTTGTTATATGTATATTTCTGCTCTTGATTAAGGTATCATGTTTGTGCAGCTCATTTAGAGGTGTACTATGTAATTAAGAAATACAGGTTAATAGACAATCATCTATAATAGTCAAGCTTGTAGTCATGTTAGGTTTTCTAGATATATAGAGATATATTTCAGTTAAATAGATAATCTTCAAACATTTCAAAGATCTATGGAATATGGTATTTAAAATGTTTTAAGAACTTAGGACTTTTCATGACAATGAGACACATCTGCTTTTGGCAGCACCAATCTACTTCAAGAGGAAGATGGGCATCAAAGAGGCTCCTTATGGAGTTTGTTAGCTATTTGGACAAGAAACTGATCTTGTCTGGACTGTTAATGTTATTCTGTATGAAGTAGACATGCAGGACCCACAGAAAAATGACTGCTCAAGTTTTCTGAAGAAAGTGAGACAATCCTTTAGGGTTCCTGGTTCATGAAAGAGTCTGATAGACATTCTGCAGGACACAGAAGAAATTGACTGACACACTGCCAATATAGGTGTAACAGTCTTTGAAATTTCCTGCTTTGTGGAAAAGGCTGCTAAATACATTTCTACCTATATTGGCAGTTTGTTAGTCACTTTCTTCTATTTCCTGCAGATTGTTGAGCAAACTCTTTCATGAAGCAGGAACCCCAAAGGATCGTCTCACATGTAGGCAAGTTCAGCAGTCATTATTCGGCAGGTTCTGCCTGTCCAGTTCTTCAAGCAGTCCAGGCAAGGGCAGTTTCTTGCTCAAATGGCTAACCAACTCCATAAGGAGCCTCTTCAATGCCAATCTTCTTGAAGTAGATTGGTGCTGCTAGGAGCAGATGTGTCTCACTGTCATGAAAAGTCCTAAGTTCTTAAAACACTTTAAATGCCATATTCTTTAGTCTTTGAAAGATTTAAAGAATCCCTATCCATCTGAAATAGATCTCTGTACATCTAGAAAATCTAACTAACATGACTATAATCTTGACTATAATAGATGATTATCTATTAGCCTATATTTTAATTATACATTACATCTTTAAATGAGCTACAAACACAATACCTTAATCAACAACGGAAATATGTATGTATATATATATGTATATATACGTATATACATATATATATATATATACACACACAGTATAACGAAATTGACCTTAAATTTGTATCATTTGTCTCAATAAACCAAGATCCATACCAATGCAAATCTTTATAGCATGTACCCCTTTAAATGTAAACAAACATTTATAAACAATATTTGGGAATGTGGGCATAGTTCTTCTCCAAACTGCTTCCTGCTTTTTATTGGGTGAAGTAATTTTTTGAGGGGTGCTCAAGGCAACCTTACAGGGGGTCTTGGTCTATACAACTACAATTATTTGAAAGAAATCCACAGGTTCTCATCTTCTGTGGAAACAAAAGAAGAACCTTTTTTCCAAAGCAACATATCATTAGACCCAAAATTTTAAAACAAGATACTTTTAAAATATACACGCTGGTTTAGCTTAGCAGCCCATATAATGAAATGCCTCTCTGTACTGAGCTCTTTCACAGACAAAAATTCAAAGAAAATACAATAATATATAATCCAGACTCTATGTGTATATTCCATCTTTATGTGGCTCATTCTTTGTTACTTCTTTTAATCTATGACTGTCTGTACTCTGTCTCTTTAAAGACTTTGTTTCCTTTTTTTATAAATCATTCACTTCTTTGTATAACTCTCTATACTCTTTTTCTTCTCTCTCCCAAGTCTCTATACATTTATCTAACACTGTGACCCATCTAGAAGTCTTTTATATCTGAATCTGTCCTATTATCCATCTATAATTCTTTACTGTCCTGGAGCACTTCTTAAAATGCTAAGTGCTTCTTAAAAACTTAAGCTGCACCATTGCTAGGGGAAACAAGACACTGCCTGTTTGCCCCACCCAGCCCAGCATGGTGAAGCTGCTCGCCTCTGAGAGCCATGCACAATGCTCCATCTCTAGGCACATGGCAAGTCCATGCTGCCACCAAGCAAGCCATAGCACGTATCTCACAAACCCCATTAAATACTCGGTTTTCTGAATAAGCCAAAGGTCGAACTTGCAGCATGGCTCAGAAAGCTGGCATTTCAAAATGGCTTGGCTTTTTTCCCCCCATTACTGTTGAATCAGGAAAATCTCTCTTAAAGGAGCTGCAGCAGGTCACCAGCAAAATGCTGGCTACCAAGAAGCCATGCTTAACTCTGTTATTTTGTGTCTAAAATTATTTTTAAGCTTTTTCAGGTTTTAAGTGGATTTTAGTTAGCCATGTTGGATCAATTTGTTGGCGGGAGGCCCCTTGTTAGTTGGAAGGAGGCCCCTAGTTAGTTCCCAGCTGCTTAGCCCTGAAATAATCAAACAGAAGCTGTACTATTAAAATCACTGCTTGGCCCATTAGCTCTAGCTTTTTATTGGCTAACTCTTACATCTTAATTTAACTCATCTCCATTAATCTTTGCATTACTACAAGGTCGTGGTCTACCAGCAAAGTTTTAGCACATCTGTCTCCAGTGGTGGCTCCATGGCTTCTCCCTGACCCTGCCTCCTTTCTCCCAGCATTCAGCTTAGTTTTACGCACCTAGCTCTGTTTCCCTATAGCTTTGCTATAGGCCCAAAGCATTTTTTTCTTATTTATCAATGGCAATCACAGCATACAGAGGGAAATCCCACATCAACAGTATGCAAAAATAAAGGTTCGCTTGAAAGATGAGTGCCTGTAAATATACCTGAAAGGTTACCCCCTTTCAGCAGCATCACCCAGAAAATAGATTTTCCAAGTTGAGTCACATGGGCACCCAACAGGTGCTATAGTCATGTTTGAAGTGGGCCATGTTACATCTTGCTACTGTGTTATCCTATGTGATCCCAATCCTGTAGGCATGAATAATGAAGAGTTATAGATTCTGAGACATTTATTGAAGTTTTAAGGGAAAGCTTAAAGACAGGGCAACATGTAGAAGACTAAATTTTCTGCTAACCCACCCGACACTATGAAATGTAAAGTATGGAGTTAATCCCGAGTTTCAGCAGATCCCCAGATGCTAACATTGCCTGGAATATGGAACATATGTCAAGGAAAGCTGTAGGCATAAAAGGGAATCAGTTGGAGAGACTATGCATCTTACAAATTTCAGGGCAATAAAGGCAGTGCTGCTTAAGTGCATTATAGCTCAAATGAAGACATCACTCCTTATGGATGCTAGACATGCAGGGTCTAATAATTGCTCTTTTACACTGTGGTCTTGCTTTGGTTCCACTTTTCTTTGCTATCATACTGTTACTGCCTTTTGGAATTATAGTGTGTATTCTGAGATATATCAGAAATATGTAACTTGGATTTTGATTTTGCAGGAACCCAGATCTAAGAGTTTGCTTGTGTTTCAGATAAAGCTTTGAACTCTTTAACTGTGATGGAACTTTTGAATTTGAATTGAATGCATTTGCATTATTAGATACACATAATCCTTTAGAGATCAAATGCAGAATATCATGGTTTGAATCTGAAATGTTCTAAAAGTCAGTCCTTGTGACATGATTTTAAAAGTCTTAGCCCCTTTTCTAAGTGGGTCCCTGAAGTTTGTGTTCTCTTTCACACTCATCAAGATATGAACAACTTTGCCACATACTCCTGTTATCACGGATAACACCTTTCATGTCATGTTTCACGATGAACTGACTCTCCTGAAATCATGAGCCAAAATAAACTTGCGTTTTTAAAAGTTATCCCTATCAGTTATTTGATAACAGTGATACAAAATAACTAATAAAGAGAGCAAGTGAAAACCAAGTTCTGTAAACTCTCATAAATCCTAGGAAGTGTTTGCCTCAATGACAAAGCATAAAAAGTTTTCCTTAGGAGTAATTTAAGATGCAGGTGTATCTGGAAACTTTTCTGGCCTCTGCAAACAATTTTGCTCATAGACACACACTCCTAAACACACACACACACACGCACGCACTCACACCCTTAAAATTTTAGAAATAAATCTGTTTTTCAGTAGATTCCAAACAAAATAGAAGATACATTTTAGTATCTAATCAGAAGCCCTATCCTCAGAGCATGTAACTCTAGTCAACATATTTCTGTAATAAATTAAAAACATAAGTGCTTTATATATATACAAGCTAACACAGACAAACCAGACATTCTCCATTTTTAAAATTTGCAATTTTAGATTTGTTTATCTTATGTGCATAAGTGTTTCGTCAGCATGCACATCTGTTTTTGCTACATAAGAATGCCTGGAGTTATGGACCATTGTGAGTTGTCCTATGGGTGCAGGAAATCAAACCCAGAGCCTCTGTAAGAACAAATGCTTTCAATTGCTGAGCCACCTTTCCACCCACCCCTCTTCCTTTCCTTTTTACTATACTAGTAACAACAGTGCAACAAAATGAAGCAAAGGAAAAGAGTTTCTTTGAGGACATACTGAGTTTTGACAGGAAGTTATTTGTAAGACAGGCTATGACCTGGGCTATAGAAGATACTGTCAGGAGCTCTTAGAGGAAATTTTATTATATCCACACTGCCGGTCAATGCCATTGAAGGGCAAGTAAGAGTTCTGTTATTGTGAGAAATTGATCTGTCCTAGAGGCATGACCCTATGAGGTCAGAGAAACTTAAGTCTGACAGTTGTTTTTGTCCTGTGTTTGGCACTGATAGTCACCGAATGCATTCTATGTAGGTCAAGGTTAGTCTGAATAAGCACATTTGCTCTCTACTGGCATTGAAGACATAGGGCTTGAAGGTCATATGGTCTGATATCTGCTTCCCTTCTCACCATTTGCTCAAAGGGGGATTTAGTTATGTGACTTTCCTATACTGTTCCCTGAAGTATTTTCCTTTGACACTATCCTTTCTTCTTCCTAGACATATGACCAATTTATACTCCTTCTTTAGGCACCTAGTTAATCAACTTCCCTGCCTGATATTTCCACAGGTAGGACACCTGTTCATATTACCGTGTTCTGTACAATTATCTATCATTTATTGGTATAGTTAGTCCATGATATCCTTCTTCCTTGTTAGACAGAGATTCCATGAGGTTATGGCCGGTTTCTGCAAGGACTAGTTACTTACCGACCCCATGGCTGTCACAAAATACCTGACAAGAAATGAGGTAATGGGGGAAGAGATTATTTTGACTCACATCATGGTGGGGAAGGCAAAGGTGGAGAGAGCAGCTTCCTCCATGACTCTGATTAGAATGAAGCGAAAGGGGAATGCTGACACTCACTTTTTCTCCTTTTTCTTTAGACTGGGACCCCAGACCAAGGGATGCTTCTATCCACACTTATGGTATGTTTTCTTCCTTCAGTTGATCCTCTCTGGAAACACCTCACAGATATACCCAGAGATGTACCTCACTGGTTATTTAGATTGACAATGGAGACTAGGCATCACACTGCCCCAGACTCTAATTCCCAACACAGGATCAACGACACAAAGTAGAAACGAAAGAAATGTCTCCTGATGATTGAACAGTTTGTAAAATAATCTTTGATGTTTTAGTTTCATATTAGTTTAGCTTAATGAACCTGCACAGTTGAATGATTCTTTTAAGAAGAATATTTTAAGCACAGTGAGGTAAGCTCACCTCTTTCCATGTAAAGGACAATAGAATTCTCACATAAACAAAGTTGAGAATTGGGTCATTGTGCATCAGAGAACAAACCAAGCAGTATTTCAGCATAAGCTGTATGATAAGTCCTTCTTACCCCATCCACAAATATATTACATTCAGGACCTTCTGCGTGAATTACTTCTCTTCCTTTTAATGCTCTTGTAGGTGTTTTCAGACATCCATCAGCACTATGGTTTGCCCCCACTGAAACTATCTTTGAGATTTAATCAGCATTTGAGACAAGAAGAGGTTAACAAAATGGTACCTTCACAATATGATTAGGTCTCCACCCTCATGAATGAATCAGTTCATATACATGGTTGATAGCTTCCTAGTTTACTGCAACAGCAGGTCTCTTGTCATCCCGTCTTTCTCTGTGCCACCTCAGGATTCTGCTAACAAGAAATGACTCTACAAAAGATAGAACACTGAATATTGCAGACAGCAATATTTTGCTGTTGTTTATTGTCAGCAGTTCAGGGTGGAAGATAAGTATCCAAAAATATCACCTTCTCCAGATATCCTTGGAGCAAATACTGGAAACTGAGTGAAGCTTTGCCATGACTTATTCCTTTAGGTTAATACCTTGGTTCTCTAGTTCTTCAGGATTTTGAGTTCTGAGACAAACTTTTTAAATTCTGTAGAGGCAGAACTTTTCTGGTTGCAGAAGACAGCCTCAGAGATGCTTTCTACATCATCATTCAGGGATCCAATGACCTCTTTGTGAGAAGGTGGAAACTCTTGCCATCTTGGATGTTAAAATTTTGATATTATGGTCCTAAGGGTGAACCTATCAAAGAATCTCATGCCAAGACTGTGGTATTAGAAGGTGGATCTGTGGGCAGTGACAAAGTCAGAAGGGTAGTGTCCTGTGTGACCAGTCTTATTTTAGAAAGAGATGTAAGAAAAATAATATCTTTCAACCATGTGAAGAGATAACAAGAAGTCATCTGTCTGTAAACCAGAAATAGGACTCTGACCAGAGAAAACCTTAGATATCCAACCTATGGAACTGCAAAAATTAAATTCTGATTGCTGAAGCCACTCAGTTTATGATACTTATAATGCAGACTAAGACATTTGGCCATGGCTCTGATTAGCTCCTCATGGAATTAAATTCGAGTGAAGAATGTATAGATTGTGATAGCTTAGAGACTCATGTAAAATATTAGCAAGTGCTTATTAAGGCATTAACCTTAGAGTTGCTTCTAATGCACACATCTTTATATTTACTTATAATCAGGTAAACTAAATGCTATGAAAAAATATATTTTCCTTAATCATGGAGATTTTCCCAAGATTTCATGCTATGTCCACTAAACTTTACTTCCTAGAATTATGATTGTAAATATAAAGTAAAAAAAATACTCAAAGACAGAAAAGTGAAAGTTTTCTGTGAAAAGTTTCCTGTCTTCTAAATTATTAATATGAATTTATTTTATCTTATTTAACTGTTTGTTTCCTCTACAGTTAAAAGTGAAAAAAAAAAATCCAACTGAATAAATTATATAGCTTGAGAAGGTCCATTTTAGGGGAGACATCTATTTCACATCTAACCTGAACACTGAGGATCACCCTAAGTTAGAGGCCAACCTGGATAACACAGTGAGTTCCAGAGTGGTTACTGAGCAAGACCTCTTCATATGCAGGTATATGTCAGGTTTTCCTCAGTCATTTTCTTCCTTGCCTTTTAATAATAAGACTGAATTATTATTAATTCTTATTATTTAATAATAAGACTTATTGAACACGGAGCTCATTGCATTGTCTGGGCAGCCCAGACATGAACTACAGGGATCAACTTGTGTCTGTCACTTCTCCAATACTAAATTATACCCACCTTTTCTCGTGTGTTCCTGAGAGCTGAATCCTGGCCCTTGTGTTTGTATAGCAAGCGCTGTATTGACAGAGATGTCCTGTGAGCCTCTAGAATCAAATTTACTTTATATGTTTATATCTGGGATACAGAGCTTTGGTTGAATTTGAGAACTGAATTTATAAACAGTTTTGTGTATGTGCATGTGATTCTGGGATTCTAAACAACTCTCTATGGGGAGTGGGGCTGAATAAATTGCATACTTTCAAGGTTTTATATTTATTGGCTTAGGAGATACAATTGGCCTACTGTAGAAAGTAACTAGGTAAATTAAAAACAGAAAGAAAGTTCTGTGGATATAGGCTGGGAAAGGGAAAAGAGATGGAAATTATTTTTTTCTCTTTCCTAGTTGACAAAGGATTGAATGACGCCAACAAGGTAACCAATGCAAACACAGTGGTTTATGTAAACCATGAGCATTTTATAAGAAGGTTACCACTGTCTGTATACTGTTGCCTGATATTACACACGTGTGCACAAACACTCGCCTGCATGCAGAGGTTTCATTCAATCTTCACAGTAGACTTGTGAGGTAAGTAAATGCTAAGCTATGTAGTTGGTAGGAAATTCAAGCCTATTCCAAAATTTGTGATCTTTATATTGTTTTCAACTGTCGATTGCATGGAAATAATTTGAATTTCAGCATTTTTGAGAATGGACCAACAGAAGAAAAGGCCTGCCTGAATCATAAACTTGGTTAAAAATAAATCCTTATAGATATATTCAAAATCACAACTCAGTCCCCAAATGGACCTGGAAAGCTTAAATCAGAAGTTTTATTAAATTTCATGGTTGAGCCCAAAGCCAAGCAGAAAAATAAAATGAAGTGAAACAAAATATACAAGAAGCAAGATATTATACATGATATGTGGAATTAGATCTGAAAAGCATTGAAATTATCAGACAGATAATTTTTTATATTAAAGATGATTTGGGATAAGAAAGAACCTCTTTAAAATGAATAGACTATAATAATATAAAATAACTAAAATGTCTTATTAAAGAAATAGCTAGAGATCTTAGAAATGGAAAACATTGTGTGGGATGAGCAGACAACCAGAAACAAGAAAGAAAAAGATCCAGAAAACAGAATAAAACTATGAAAATGCTCATTGTTCAGTTAATAGAAAAAAAGACAAAAATGGTTAATGAATTTAGATCACAATTACTTCTTTGCTTCATGTATTTAATGAGTACAGGAGGGATGTTTTGGTACACGTACACACACACACACACAGAGAGAAAAACACACACAGTAATATGAATACCATGTGAAGAGAATGAACCATGCCCCTCACACAATTGGTTGTGTGTCTCATGTAATGGACTCTCTTGGCAAATTTCCAAAACACAATCCAATATCATGAACTATTGTCCTTATGCTGTACATTGAATCCCGAGACTTATTGATCCAGTGTGACTGCTCTTTCATACCCTTTGGCCAGCATCTTTGCCTTACTATCCACAATGCTGTAGTCTCTAATTTTGTGGGCTTATTTGTTACAATATTCTACCTACAAGACAGACTATGCAGTTTTTCTTCTCTGGTGTCTGGATTATGTCACTTTGTAGGATGTCCCAAGAACCATTTTAGCAGGTCTAATGTCAAAAGGAGCTAATACAGGGTATAAGGAAGAGAAAGTATTTGAGGAGATAATGGATCAGGATTTTAAGGGAACTGTTAAAGGTCATCAAATCTCAAATATATACCTGTCTGAGGAGAAACAGAAAGGTAGCTCATAGCAGAGAACACAGATGGAAAAGAAGAGCTCTTAAATACGTATAGAGTGTTGCCTCATAGAAGAAATAAATCAAGAATCATCTTCTAAATAACAATAGTAGCAACAACATGATTAAAATATAGTTGACCATCTGTATCCAAAGGTTCTATATCTGTAAGTTCAAAAAAGTTATAAATATTCCTAAAATGTGTGTTTGTGCTAAACTCAGACTTTCCCCCTTATTATTCTTTCCTAAATAATATGGTATCACAATTATGTACACAGCATTTACATCATCGTATGTTTCATAATGATCTAGAGATGATTCAAAGAGTATGGGCAGATGCTTGTGGGTTATATACAAGCATGCCTCCATTTTATTATGGGGCATAAGTGTCCAGAGTTGTCTGTACATGGAAAGTCACAGAAACAGTTTGCCATGTTACTGAGGGACTATGTAGTGGAATGTTATCTTCTATGTATTGAGAAATAGATACGCTTTAAGGTTTGAATTCTTTAAGGAAACTATACAAATACTCTAAGAATTTGCCTTTCAATATGAGGAACAAGCATGTCAGTCGAGTTTAAAATGGAAGGAGAGACTGTGAAAATGGCTTCATCAATTAAGTGCTGGCCTTGTAAATATGAGGACCTGAGTTCCATCTCCAGAACCCATTAAAAAATAGAAAAAACAAAACAAAAACAAAAAAAGCAGCAGCAAAGTCAGGCATGGTGGTCTGCATGAAGGAGGTGGAAATAGGTAGATCCCTGGAGTTATCCTGCCAGTCAGCCTAACGTACCTGGTAACCTACAGTGACTGTGTTTATTAGAGAGAGCCTCTTTCCCAAAAGGAGTGGATAGCATCTGGGGTTTTCTTCTTTTTAAGTTCCTGCTTTTTATACCACCAAGCTTGTTAATTTTTGTTATAGCAGCCCTAGGAAGTTAACAAACACAATAGCCCTAGGTCTTCTGAATTTCTTTGTACTTCAGATCATCTTCCCACAACAATGCCTGCCTCACTTAACATACTTCAAGTATGGTCTTTACACAGTTATTTTTAGTGAGGTATTCCATGGCTGTGCATAGATCAACAAGTGTCCTTTTACAACTTTGTCCTTGTCCCTTCCCTGATTTGTTCTCTTCATGACGCCAGTCCTATCCAACATTTCCTGTATCCTGCTCATTTGTGGGTATCATCCTCTGTGTCTTGTCCCTAGATAGGATGGTGAGGTCCATAAATTCAGATGCTTCTGCCTGCTGTTTGCACTGCTCTGTTCTAAGAACCACAGCTGCACTAAACCACAAAGCAGGTATTTAATAAGCTCATCAAATGGACATTAACACACCTCTCTCAGTAAAACTAACCTCAAGAGGCCAACTTACTGTTGGCGTAAGGTGGGTCTTGGCATTCCATATAGAAAAGTCCAGCCTCATTGACAGGCACTAAAATGGCTGTGGAAGTAAATTGTCTTGACTGGCAAATGAAACCAGAGTATCTCTTCCAGAAAAGATGTGAGCTTGTCATTTCTAGAAGGTTCCAAGTTAGACCTCATAATTCTGGAAGCCAGAGAACAATTACATTTTCCTTTATCTGGAATGAAATTAGATGCAAATTATTTTCTTAAAATAAAGTTTTTTTCAGGGAGGAGTGGGACCTCTGGGCACCTCTCCCTGTCATGACAGGGTGTTGATGGGCCCAGTGTTGTACAGGGAATCGCAGCTGCCATGAGTTCCAGAGTGAAGCAGACATCTTATGGCTGGAACTCAGTGTCCGACAGTGTTCCTTTCTTCTTCCAGGAGCTCTTCCATTCTTTCCTTCCCTCCTTCTATGGTATTCTCTAAGATTTGGAGGGAATGATGTAGAAGACCCTTTTATGGCTAACATTCAAACTTCATCTATTTTCAGCATTTTGACCAGCTCTGAGGCTCTGCTCATCAATGCAAAAAGAAGCTTCTCTGAGTAGAGCCAACAGCTGATGGCAATCTGATGGACTAGCCATGTCCATCTAGCGGCAAACAGCGGTAACTTCTCCTTGAGGTCTATGACCTCAACATTTAACTAGGTGTACAAGATCAGATATAAATTCTCTTTTGTATAACAGGTATGAAATCTGATCAGAAACCACTTTTGGTAACCCCCATAACAGACTTGCCACTATTAACACGAGTGTGGTTATTTTGTCTGCCTAGTCTGTATTACTGCACAGGAAGTTCAGAGCTGAGTACAACTGTTGCTGACAGCTCTTGCCCAGTAACCTGTAGTTGTAAGGCCCAACAGTTGATGATTGATGGGGTAAAGGAAGTACTTCTCATCACTGTAGCCATCAGTAAGCAACCCTAATGAAGATCTTAGGGACACACACACATACACACACCACACAACACACACAATTATTTATGCAAAAACTGAGAGGGGCTCAGCATAAATGCAAGGGGGTTAGAAATGGAAAGAGGACAATAAAAGGTAAAAGGGTGGTAAATATGACCAATATGTATCATATCCATGTGTGAAAATGCCATCCTGAAACCAATTATTGTATCCTGAAACCAATTATTACATATAATTGATCTATGCAAATAACATTAGAAATACACTATGTGGTTTATTTTTCTTCAGTTAAAATATTCTATTGTTTAGCTTGGGAATCAGAAAGTCAATACTAGCCTGCCTAGTTAGGGAGAGGAATCCCGCGGCTGTGTAGCTTGTTTGTGTATATTTGAACTCAGCTAAAGTTAAGGTTGTACTGAGATGTTTTAAAGGGAAGAGAAAGTTTACTTGGCCTTCTTGGTTCACATAATTTACATGTCCCATATAATGAATGGATTTGTTGTGCTGGGCAAGCTCCACTGATTTGAATTAAAAGATGTATTTCCTTTCAATTTTTTCATCAATGCATGACAGGAACTTAACTGTGTGTGAAGCCCATTACTCTAAACAGGAAGAACTGAAATATTTTCAGATGCCTTTTCCCAGTGAGGTGAAGTGGCTAGGAACGATGGGAAGAAGGTCCATCTCTTGGAAACTGAGGGTATTTGTGGATTCTGACTTTGGATTTAACCCACACCCCCAAATCTCATTCCTCTCTCGGGTTTTCCCTATTTTTGAAATTCACAATTCAGAAATCTATCAATTTGGATAAAATATTTACTTATTCTTGTAAGGTTAGATGAAGTAATGCATATAAATAATTGAGATCAACATTTAGGAATTCGTGGCAAATGTTAACGTTTATCAGTATTATTGCATGTGTTCTTTCCTCCATTTTCTTCCAAGTTTTCATACTTGTGGGAAGATGGGAAAAAAAATACAACCAAACGAGCGTCAACTTTTAAAGAACTCTTAACAGCCGAAGGGTTGTGTTACTAAAATTGAATCTTACTGAATTCAAGTCCCTTTCTCCATCTTCATGAGATCTAGGTCAGACTATAGTTGAGTTGACTATTGTGGTATTCACAAAATTTCTTATCTCCAAAAAGAAAAGAAAGTTCCTTTCTGCCAGCTCTCCACATGGCAGAATGCAAACGAATGTTTGCTAAGTAAACAAAGGTTTCCTGACAATGTCCTTGCTTATTTCTTAACTGGGTTAAGTGCAGTGAATTTCAAACCGAGGAAAACGAATTCAGACAAAGCAGCTATTCAGCTATTCCTTTGTCTGAACTCGACTGTGTAGGTGAGGGACTTGTAAGCATCTGGTACGGTTCCTCCTCTCATATGTAAGTATGAAGGACCCTGATTTGGCCTTTTTCCTCTGAGCGAGTCCTTTTCTGTCAACTGAGGAGATTTTGAACAAACCTGTTGGATATGATCACATGTATTCCTGCCTCCCCTTGTAGACAGCACATGAAACACCCAGAAGTCTCACATTCCTGCCTAAAGGGCCTCATGGAAACCTCCTACCTCTGCTCTTCAGATGCTGAGGCAGTCACTGTGTGCACCCAGAAGCCCACAGCTACAGTGCCTTGGTTTTAAGAAGGGAAGAGTAAGGGATGGAATAAGAAGAGAGAAGGAGATAGAATTAGAAGCATGAGCGAAGCTGCATGTGTGAATTGAGATGTCAGCACGTGTGCACGGGCCTCTCGTTGTACAATGCACAACTTAGCTGAGGAGAGAGGAGAAACAGGTTCATAAGAGAGGGCTCCGAATGAAATTTGGGGTCACTTTTTTAGCACTGCTTGGAAGGAAGACACCCTGGCACTCACACGTCAGTCACTCAGGTCTTTGAAAGGCGTGCCCTCAAATATGGACCTCTTTTAGATGGAGGTTTCCTTTGTTTATGTAGTATCTGTGCGGCTACTGTAGGATAGAGTGTCCTCTTGCTCTGGACCCCAACAGTGTTGGAGCAGTCTGCCCCTTAAGACACAGACTGCAGGTATCTGAGCCGGAGAACTTGAAGATCAGTGTATTACAGCCTGCTCATTTAGAGAACGGGAAAGTTGGGGGCATTAGACATCGGCAAAATTTATAGCTGTATAAATGCTTTGATGGAAGATGACACAGGTGGTATTAATACAGGAGATGGGATGGTTAAGTGTAACTTTTTCTAATTTGTATTATCATTTCTGTAACATCAGAAGCAATTAATATTTTATTGTGTGTGTTTTATATGCTTTACAAAGTACGTAATTAACTTCTTTCATCTTTTGGAAGTTAGTCAGCATCAAGCCTCACATTGCTAGGTAACTGTTGCTCTCTCTTAGAACATTTTGGCCTGTGCCCTACATTGAATAACAGACCTAACTGGATCTCCACTTGTGCATATGTGTACCACTTATACTGCCTCACTTAGATCAGGTGGTGGTGCACACCTTCAATCCCAGCACTCGGGAGGCAGAGGCAGGCTGATCTCTGCGAGTCCAAGGCCAGCCTAATCTACAAAAGCTAGTTTCAGGATAAGCTCCAAAGCTACAGAAAAACCTTGTCTTCAAAAACCAACCAAACCAAACCAAACAAAAAACTATCTCACTTAGAACTGGTTGTTTATACATGTGGTCCACTTCTCTATCACCCATGTAAGAACCTGTGGAGAATGGATAAAGTCTTGGGTGAATATGCATTGTTGATATAAGCACATCTAGGTCACAAATGCCAATACCTCAGACACATGGAAATGGTAAAGTCTTCCCTGGTCACGCTTAGCAATCTGGCAAAGTCCTCCCCTGGTTTGAGTATAGATATTGACAGTGTGCACTGAAAGTGCCAACCAACTTCAGCTTCATTATCCTGAATGACAGCAGCTTGAGACTTTTCCTATGTAGACACAAACACCACCACCAAGACTAACTAAACCGCCTACTCATTCCTGCAGTCCATAACAACTGAACTAAGTTTTTGGGTTGCTGGCACATCTTCATCAGAGAACACATGGTCCACCCAAACCCAGCTTTGCTTATGTTACTTGTATCTATCTGTCTTTCTTAATCTCATTTCATCCCCAACCAGGTTCACAAATCTAGTTACACTGGCTTCAAGAACCATTTTATATTTTTCTTACATAGAACAAAGCATGAACTACCACAGAGTAGATGTCCAAATATATAATTCTGTTAGTTCACATGAAGGGAGAATATATTTGTAAACAGACGTGTAGGTGGTACAAAAGGGGATGCCCATGTGGATATATGAAAAGGTATCTGGGTGCTCCCTGTTTACTCTTTCCAATGCTATCTCTGTAGCCACGGCAAATTGTGCCAAAAGCATCTACCCAACTTAAAAGAGGCTAGTTAGCTCATCAAACACCTGTCTTGTGGTTGATAGGAGGGTAATTTGCCTGGCAGAGCTATTCTGAATTGATTAGAGTTCCTCTTAGAAAATTCTCAATATAAATGACAAAACAAACAAACAAAAACTGGGGACAGGTATTGAGTGCTGAAATTAGGTATCCCACACAGAGAAAAAGATCTTATAAACAAATAGAAGCTGTGGAAGGCAGATCTAATAAAGTCACGGAAGGCAGACAGAGTGAGGGGGATACTGAGTCACGGCAGTGGCAAAGGCTGTATCATGGCTGGTAGATCCATAGATGAACAAACACAGGGTTTCCAGAGGAGAAGGAAAATGACTCACATTTATCAGCAACACCTAAATTCTCAATGTCTTCTCATTCATGTCATTTCACACTTCACAAGACCCGTCTAACTGAAATTGATTTTCTCCCCCAGACTTCTCGCTGGTCCACTTTTCCTAGAACCTGGAACCATAACATTGATAATGGGTAGCATTATTCACTTTCTCAGTTCTTTTGAGAATTTTTTAAGAGACTATTCTCATTTGACCTCATAATTATTTGAAATAGAAACTTTTATTAACCCCAAGATTAGAAAATGGAAATAATAAATGTTGAATAGCTATCCTTACATCAGTTGATGCATAAGTGTAGGGGAGACCCAGCCAATCACCTTGCTAGCAGGGGGCGGGGTCCCCCGAGGATATTTTTTACTTATAAAGATTGTGGGCGTGCTCCCAGCTGCCCCTTCTGCTTTCCTGTTCTCTGTGGGAACCTCTGGTTCTGTAAGTCTATTTCCCCATTAAAGCTGTATATATTTTTACAATCTGTCTGCATTCATTTATGCAGCTACACCTGGCGCCCAACTTGTATATTGATATATTAAATATTAAATGTGAGTGTTCCTACCTCTATTTTTGTATAAGAGTATGCTTATAACTTTGTCTATATTGTATTGATACATCTCCCATATTACAATATACATTTCTACCTCTGATACTATTTATATAATAACATTGTTTACATTTGATATGTAATGACATTGTTTACAGTTGAAGATCATTGTCTTCATATATTGCACAGTTGTTTATTCTCTTAGTCTTCAAGTTAGATAGGTATTAAAAATTATATGTTTGTCATATTTATCTTTAGGTTAATCAGGCTTTTTAGATACATAGAGATTATATTTAGTATAGATACTATGATCTTCAGCCTCTTCAAAGAACTGTAAAAAATGGCCTTTAATCTAACCTAAAATTCTATGCCAACGAGACACAGTTACTCCTGACAACACCACTCTACTCCCGAGAGAACATTGAGCACCAAAGACACTCCACTGGGAGCTTGTCTTCTTGGCAGAACTGGCCTTTGGGTTAAGAAAAGCCCATACCTCAACTACTGACAAAGATACCAAATACCCAAAAATGGATAAAACAAGATTGTCTTATCTTGCCAAGACAGGGTACGATAGTTCTGAGAAAGTTCCTTGCCTTTAATAATGGTATGTCAGTTATGTTAGGCCTTAGCCAAAGTGGGTTGACTCAACATTACAAACGAGACTTTGGGTGATTGCCCAGGTAGTCAGTTGTCTTTGTCAATTGCTACACATTTTGGATATCTCTCGTTTGTTAGGTAATATTAATTCCCTTCTCAGATTTTTGACGGAGTTAAAGATTAGATAATTGTAGTTACTCTCTACATTATTTAGATTCTTTAAAATAAAACGTTTAGTATATTTATTATTTGTTCCTATTGTATATAGTTATATTTGGTTTGGCTCTATCTTATTTAGACAAAAAGGGGAGATGTAGGGGAGACCCAGCCAATCACCTTGCTAGCAGGGGGTGGGGTCCCCTGAGGATATTTTTTACTTATAAAGATTGCAGGAGTGCTCCCAGCTGCCCCTTCTGCTTTCCTGTTCTTATAGAACCTCTCGTTCTATAAGTCTATTTCCCCATTAAAGCTGTATATATTTTTACAATCTGTCTGCATTTATTTACGCCGCTACACATAAGGAGTAGGACACAGAACTCAAATCTAGGTAGTAGAATTTAGAGCCCAATGCTAACTGTCCATAGGGTACCACCCCTGCATGGCTGAGATATATTCTCTGTGTCTGCATGTCTATTATTAATGAGTTAAAAGAATAAAATGTGGGGAATAAAGAAAAGGACATGACTGCTATTAGCCATGTTGAGGGAGAAAGTTTATTGTAGATACATGAGAGAATATAAAGTAGTCATGACCAGGTTGAGCTGAGCCATGAGGGATGGGAGGAGGGGAAGAGAGAAGGGAGAGAAGGGAACTAGGCGTAGTAGCCAGGAGATCAAAGGCACAAAAACTGGGGCAGGTAAACAAAATATCTCGATTACAGAGGGAAGAGTCTCTGGATTATATAGGGAGGATAATACAGGGAAAGGAAGCCCAGGCCCTGGGCTAGAGAGTTGAGGGTAGATGGCAGAATGTGCCAGCCATATCCTGTAACAAGTAGGGACTGAGGGGTGATGGAAGGACCTGGTGATCATCTGCCTTGATATGTTAAATAGGCATCACGGTTGTTTGTCAGGGGTGGGGATGGGATGAAACTTAACAGCTACTACCCACTCTCTTTGTCCACCTGCACAGTATTCTAGAGTGGATTTATCCTTCTTATAACTCATAGTTCTTAATAAAATTAATTCCTGGAAACGACTTATCTGTTTGTCTTAGTCACTAAGCCACCGATTGCCACCCTATCTGTAGCTGTATCAACAGAGGTATTAGCAATCCATCTTGAAACAGAATGTTTTTCTGTTTGGTTTGTCTGTAAGAAGAACGATGTTTTCATCATAGCACACCCTGTCCTAAACTCAACTCAATTGTCATCTGTTTCCTGCCTTACAGCAAGACGCCCTGAGGGTACAAGGTATTCTCTGTCTTTGCCTCTGGTACTTTTCACATTGTCTGGGTCAAGACAGATGCCTCAAATAGCTCAATGAGATGGGGTGCCTTGTGACCCAGACTCAGGGCTGCAAGGATCTCCTCCTATTCTCTCCAAGCCTACCCTGGGAGGAAGCCAACTGGCCACTCAAAAGCCCATATCCAATTTAAGGTGACTTTCAACTAAAATGTTATTACAAAGGACTTTTAGAAAAAAATGACTTAGATACAAGAGAAATAACTTGAAATCCATTTGCATGTAATTATGTTATTAGACCATAATTTAAAACAACACAGTGCTTGATAGGTTGGAAAGTATCTTTATTAGGTGCTCCAATGTGCCTTTGATGATTATTTGTTGTTGTTCTTGGTCTTGCAAACTGTTCTGTTCTGCATCCTGGTGAACTGCCATTTTGGCAAGTGAGGTCTTCTTTGGCAACCTGGAGGTCACCAGTGACTCTGGTTATAAACCTCTAGAGTGGGGTGGAGTAGAGTGTGGA
Source organism: Chionomys nivalis (assembly GCF_950005125.1). Classification (NCBI taxonomy): domain Eukaryota; kingdom Metazoa; phylum Chordata; class Mammalia; order Rodentia; family Cricetidae; genus Chionomys; species Chionomys nivalis. The sequence continues at coordinate 23,980,168 of NC_080087.1, read as the reverse complement.
TGGAGATATTTTTTCTCTACTCTTCTGATGGAGGAAGGTCATTGGTTAATTAATAAAGAAACTGCTTGGCCTCATAGGTTAGAACATAGGTGGGTGGAGTAAACAGAACAGAATACTGGGAGGAAGAGGAAGTGAGCTCAGATGCAGGGCAGCTCCTCTCAGAGCCAGATGCGATGCAGCCAGCCGCCAGGTCAGACATGCTGAATAAGCGCACCTATTGGTGCTACACAGATTATTAGAAATGGGCTAAATTAATACGTGAGAATTAGCCTAGAAGAGGCTAGATATAATGGGCCAGGCAGTGTTTAAAAGAATACAGTTTGTGTGTTGTTATTTCGGGGCATAAGCTCACCAGGCGGCTGGGAGCTGGGTGGCAAGAACGCAGCCCGCAGCTCCTACAACACTCTCCCTGGAATCAAAACCTTCCAGTCTTGTCTAATGCATCATATAAACATATAAACAACTAAGCTAGAAGATATTGGCCTGTTACATGTATTTATTTATGAGGTGTGTCTGTCTATGTGCATGCACAAATGCCATGGAGTGTATATTTGGAGGTCAGAAGATAGCTTGCAGGGGTTGGTTCTCTAATTTTACCAAATGGATATTGGATAGAACTCAGGCTCTTGGGTTTGGCAGTAAGTGGTTTACCTACTGAGTCATCTCACTGGCCTGAAGATAGTTTTACAATGGGTTCAGACTTCAGACAAGTTTATATCTATGTTTAACAACTTTTCTTCAGAATGGCTTGGCTCTGTGGTTCCCTTTCTTCCCTCCATCTCAGCCACTTTTCTTCCTATGCCCCACCCTCACCAAGTATCTTTTCTCTGACCTCCCAAATTCTGACCCTGTGAGTCTCTTTTATTCTCTGGAAACACACCCTTTACCCCCTTTTCCTTTGTAACCTTCATCTCAGTAGGATACTGCTTCAATACAGTAGACTCTTTCTTATTCAAAAGAGATGCTGTGGGTCCTGATCTTTAAATAGAGGTACAGGACATTCTAATCCACTGCAGTCTCCCTGTCAGAGAAAAGTCTAGTGAGTTTCATTCCAAGTTTTCATTGGGTTCCAGTGCACAGTCCCGCAGCCAAAACATTTTCCTTCTTGAGGACAGTCACATCTCTTGTGGAGAAAGAATGGTCGCCCATTCCTCTCCAAGGCCAGCTGGACTGGGACTGAATAAGCATGGGTTGAAACTGGACTCTCTGAACATGGCGGACAATGAAGGCTGATGAGAAGCCAAGGACAATGGCACTAGGTTTCGATCCTAATACATGAACTGGCTTTGTGGGAGCTTAGCCTGTTTGGATGCTCACCTTCCTGGGCCTGGATGGAAGTGGGAGGACCTTGGTCTTCCTGTAGGGCAGGGAATTTGGACTGCTCTTCATATCGAGAGGGAGGGGGAATGGAGTGGGGGGAGGAGAAGAGGAGTGGGGATGGGGGAGGGGAGTGGGGGGAGGGGGCAATGTGTGGGAGGAGGGGGAGGGGAATGGGAAATGGGGAGCAGTTGAAAATTTTAAATAAAAAAGAATAAAAATAAATAAATAAATAAAAAAACAGAAAGCTCAGACGTCATTGTCTGGAACTGCGACACATTTCTGGGCTTGGATAAAATCTCTGCTAGACACAAAGAATTTTCTCTTTGTTTTCCAGGAAGGATGACCCAATCCAAATTAAGTTTCTAAAAATTTCACGTCTTTTCTTTTTTCTACAGCAAACCCTGTCACCACCCCCAAGGGAGTGGGACAATTGATGCTACCACATGACTAAGAAAATGGAACTGAAGAGAAGTTAAGCAAATTGCCAAACATTGACTCTTGCAGTGTTACTGCTCTATTTGGCTGCGTGAACTTGGGAGAGAGGAGACTGAAGAGGAGACCGGACTAAGGTCTCATGCAATAGCCAAAGTTATTCAGCGCATCAGATGATTTGTATTCCGAGGGCATTCTGAGGGTTAGGCAAGGTCCTGTAAGGAGAGTTCACTTGAGTTCAGGTTGTCTACAGTCCCAAGGACAAGGTCACATGAGTTTAGGCTTACAGAGTCAGGAGGGCATCTTTCTGAACAACCATGGGTAAGAATATGGCTAATCTAAAGTAAAACCCACTCCCATTCTTACATCTTGGAGGCACGAAAACATTCCAAGATCCGTGTTATGGAAGGATAGAGGTTACAAAACTCTTTTCTTGTTTACTTGGAGTTTTCTCACAGACCTCAGCAATCTCTTCACACAGCTTCGTTCATGGACCATGTTCTAACATCATAGGACCTACATTCCCTACTCATAAATACTATTTGTGTACTTGGCGAGGGATTTACTGGCACCTGTGAGGAAACAGCTGATGGTAAACAATTGATCTATTTGTTGATATCATAATGGTAAATGATAAAACCTATCAGTTGAGCTCATTTATGCATTTCCTTCCCGATACTTCTCTCCTAAATTATTAGAGCAGTGTTAAGCCTGTTTAAAAGGTCTTGATTTAGAAGACCCAGGAAGTAAGGCTTCATCTCCAAAGGCTGAATACTCCTTGTGTAGTACCTCCTAGGTTACTGCAGCTTCCCTAGAGCTGATGTTCGTAACATTTGCAGTGTGTCCAACTGTCTCCTCTACTGATGCTGTGACTTGCATGTTAGGAACTTGTAAATGGTCTGAATTATAAATATGACCTCATTAAAATCATGGTGCAACTCAAACTTTCCAATGTCCAAGCTGGACTCCCAGTTAGAAGGTCTGATGAGAAAATGCAAATGAGCTTTGCACCACGAGCAACATAAAGTGGGAAAACAGGAGTTTCATCTCCCCTTAACTCTCCTAGCTCCACCCCCCACCTCCTTACATACACATGGCCAGGCTCAGGAGCATGCTAACTCTGGATTCTCTCAGATGTCCCTGCCTCTGGCAATGCTCTCTCCTTTATCTACAATAAACTTTCTCCTCCACTATACCTAGAAGCAGTCAAGTCCTTCCTTTTTTATTTCTTTCACTCTAGTATTTTATTTGCCATAGAAGGAAAATAATAAATTATTTTTTTTCTAAAATGTTTTCTATAGTTAAAGGCAGAGTTTTTCTACTTTTAAGCCAATACTGCCTCCATTTCCTGTACCAATTCATCACAGATAACTTTCTCTTGTGTTTTTTTGTTACCTCAGAAGTACTTATTGATCATAGCCATGCCTCTTTGAGCCCCCTCCCTTCTATTACATAATTTCACTTTCTGAGGCTCTTTATATTTCAGCCCATGTGACTGTAGAGTTGTTCTGAGTTGTCCCTTTGTATTCCAAGGGGATGGTTACTATACGTTGCTGTGTAGTCAGGACCATTTTGCAATCATGCATAACCATGATCTTATGACTAAGGCTTAAGTTTAATAATGCCTCAGACCAGCCAGAAGCCACTAGGCTATGGAGGCAAGACAAACAACATGTATTACTGGGACTTTCCTAACAGACTGTTGGAGAAGAGGACACAGGCGAAACATATCAGGAACTTCTGCATATTGCACACCTTGCTGCCTTCTTCTGATGCTTTGGTGACAACCAGGCACAGAATTGGGAACCATGGAATTGGTGCTTATTGACACTTTGGTGGCATCCTAAATCTGAACCTTCTACATGGGTAGTCATGGATTGATCTCTGTTGTCAGGTTAGCTGAATTACATTGTTCTCTGCCGCAAGCACCAGCACAGGTTGCTATCTCTACTTTGCATGTATCTGAAAGGAAGTTCATGTGCTGAAATCTTAAGCCCCGTATTCTAGTGTTAATGGTGTTCAGACTCCAGGCTTTGGAACTAGTCAGTACTAGATACCTGTGATTGATATTAGTATTTACAATGATAAACAAGACCAATGAAAGGATGCATTGGATACGTGTGTTAGACCCTCCTTAATGCTCCAATGATGTGAGCAACTCATTTTGTAGGACACAAGGTCTGGGCTCCTATGACAGTGTTTGTAGCTTCCCAAAAAGAAGAGATCTGAGTGGTATCGTTGCTCAGTGATACTGGATTTCTCAAGTTCTAGCCCATAAACTACATGTACTTCTATTTTTTGTTGTTGTTATTTAGATTTATTTTAGTTTATATATAAGAGTGTTTTACCTATGTATCTGTGCATGTATCACGAATATGTGTGTTTCCCACAGAGGTCAGAAAAGGGCATTGCATCCCCTGGAACTGGCATTATGGATGATTAAAAATCACCTTGCAGGGGCCAGGAACTGAAGCTGGGTTCTCTGAGAGAGGGATAAATACTTTTAGCCACCTCTCTAGTCTCTAGATTTGTATTCTTAATAAATGATCCAGTGTGTGGTATAGTCTGGAACTTCTCTGCGCCTGACATTTCAAATAGACTCACACTCCCTAAGCTTTGCTTGGGTTTGATTTGATCATAACACTAGAACCCATGGTAGGATTGATGCCTTCCAAAAGAAAAGACCTGCGACCTTTCTGTCTCTCTGTGATGGATAGAAATGCATTGCATCAGTGCAGTACTAGTAAATGTTTTACAATAGGAGTTTCAGAAAGCTTTTTTATACGTACTCACTCATACATTCATCCTGTCCTTATCCTCATCAGTGTACCCAGTGTGTACCTTACAACCCATGAAGCCATAAAGAAATAATAGTCTTTATTATAAAGTCTGTATTACCAGTTGATTTTCACATACTCATAATGCTTTGTCTGAGCATTCTTTTTACTGATTGGTCCTCTGCTCCTATATTACAGCTTCCAGTCCTATGTCACTATGGGATTTCTGCGTGCAAATGTGTGTGTCTCTACGTCTGTTAACGTTTCATGCACCTTTTTATTGGCTCCTTTCTCCACATTGTTTGTTGTTTGTTTTAGTCTGACTTGTTTGTTTTTGTTTTATCTTATTTTATTCTAGATGCCTGCTTGTTTTCTTATGAGAGAAATAGAAAAGATGTGGCTTTGGGAGGTGGGGAAAATGTGGAAAGAGTTGAAGGAGGAAAAACATATTTAGAACATATTGTAAGAAAAACATCTATTTTCAGTTTTAAAAAAGGTGATCCTGTCTTGCCAATTGATTTCACGTACTACTGTGACTGATTTTGTTGAGGTCTTTGTCCTTGTGGAGTCAATCCATGTGTACAATTGATGAATCGATTTAGGCTCTCTATGAAAAGTGGTTGATATTTGTATTTACATCAACAAATATGACCAAGGCTAAAGGAAGCAATGGGTGTGTGCACCAGATCCTCACTGATGTCCCAATGCTGCGAGCAGCTCCTTGCATCAAGCACTAAGAGAATAGTTCTCAAGTTTCTGTGTTATTCACATTTTAATGGCAACAGACACTTGTAAATTTAGTCTACATTATTACCTCTCTGTCCATCACTTTCTCAAGTCTAGATTACACAAAGAAAAGAATAAATCAAGCTCTTAGCAATAGCTGCCAAAGCTATTGATATCATGTCACCAAATGCTGAGCAGTAAAAGGATGCAGAATAACATTTTTTTCACCTGTTATTGCTAGTGCAGTGAAACAGCAGTCAAGAAAACTCAAAAGGTATGTGTAGCAGAAAAGAATGGAGCAAAGATAATTAGGCTGTGAAGAGTTTTGAGTCATTCATGATGCTGTATTTAGTAATTCATTACATGGTAAGTTTGCATGACTAGATTTTACAAAATACTTTTTTTGCCCCTACAAAATTCCTGAAAAGCTAAAAAAAATCAGTCAGGTCTTCTGATCCAGTACAAGTGGGCTTCAGATCTCTGGTGGCCACATCTTGTAAATAATAGAGAAGATGCTTTAAGGAGGAAAAATTAGAGCTGAAATGGCCTGGAAAAATCAGCCTGTTCAATATAGGGCCTGTAAAGTGTGGGCTCAAATGCATTGTGCTTTGAGTAGGAGACTGCACAGTAATTTCTGATCGATGTCCTGGGATCCTGGGGTATGAATTGCTGAGAGCATTTCTAGCAAATGTGGGTCCACTTGGGAGGGGATGGAATTTGATAGCAAAGGCAGCTGAGTACAGTGGGCTCTTAAATGCCAGGTCAACTTCTGTTGCCATGTCCATGCTTGTAAGATGTGTTTGTAGAGGTGGAGGAAATGAGAAAGAAATTGGCAGTGACTTAGGAAGCTGCATCATATATGTAAATTCTTGAGGACCAGAAGGCAATTCTAGGCTTCTGAGGATGCACAGTTACTCCTCAGAGAAAGAATTTTGTTCCTAAGTATTCAGAAGCAAATCGGCTGAGGGTGAGCAGGGAAGAGACACAGCTTTAGGCCAGAAATGAAGCTTCAGAGTTGTGATTATGCAGGGAGAGGGAAAAGTTGAAATCAACTCCATCTGGGAAAGAATTATAATCACTAAGGACAGTTAACATTTACTGATTTACTGCATATTTATCATATGCTAAGCATTTGACATGCATAATTTCACTTAAACTTTACAACCACCATATGAAACAGATTCTTTCCTCTCTGCTTTTCAGACAAGAGAACACATGAGGAAATAGATAAGGTACCACAGAAAAGGGCAGATAGGATTTCGTAGAAACCGTGAACCTTTAGATTCCCAATAGTCACAAGTGCATGTTGTTTTGCATTAGCTCCCCATGTCTTATGACCATGAACAGGGTTGTATTTTACCAGTTAAATGAGACAGAAGAACGAAGAGCGGGGGGGGGGGGGGGAGAGTCATGCTCAGTTCTCTGGACTATTTACGAAAAGAAGACTAAGCCAATCAACTCTACTACCATTAAAAACTGGATCAAGCCAGGTGTGGTGAAAGTATGTCTGTAATTCTGCATGCAAAAGGCAGCTATAGAGGAATTATGAGTAAGAAATTAGCTTGGGCTATATTTTAAGTAAGTTTAAGGCAAACCTGGGCCACATTATGATGCCCTACTTCAAAACATCAGCAACATAAACCCAACAACCCAGAAAATATTATCCCTGTTGTGGAGTGAGTATTTGTATTGTTTCTGATGTGCTAATATCCTAACCCATGTGTTGACATCCTAGTGCCCCCAGCATTAGAGACAGAAACTTTGCAAGCTAAGTAGGGTTTGACTTGATATTGAAGGTGGGATCTCATGATAGAACTAGTACCCTTAGAAAAGAGATTTGAGCTCTCTGCTGGAGGCAGCAGGCAAGGAAGGCCCACCTTCCTGTCTGAGCCTGACTTCCATTCTGCTGCCAACCAACTTCATGAGAACCATGGCCCCAACTCCATGACAAGGAGCGACCATCTGAGCCTAGACTCCATTGGCACCTGGAAGACTGATGACCAGAGACACAGTCCCAAATACACCAATTGGAGGGAAAGATGGGTAGACAACCATGTAAGAGCACACTGAACAACACAAAGAGCAATATGGCACCACCAAAAACCAGTGGCTCCACAGCAGCAAGACTTGAACATCCCAACACAGATGAAGCTGAAGAAGATGCCCTGAAAAATAACTTTAGGAAAATGTTTGAGTCCCTTAAAGGAGAAATGAAAAAATCCCTCAAATAACTTGAGGAAAGGACAAACAAAAATTTGGAAGAAACCAATAAATACCTTAAAGAAAACCAAGAAAAAGCAATCAAACAGATGAAAGAAATAATTCAAGATTTGAAAACTGAAATCAAGACAAGAAAACACAAACCAAGGGGATTCTGGAAATGGAAACTATGGGTAAATGATTAGGAACCACACATGCAAGCACAAACAGCAGAATATACAAGATAGAAGAAAGAATCTCAGGTGCTGAAGATATGATAGAGGAAATAGATTCATTGGTTATAAAAAATGTTAAGTCTAACAACACAAAATATCCAGGAGACATGGGACACAATGAAAAGACCAAACCTAAGAATAATAGTGATAGAAGAAGGAGAAGTCCAATTCAATGGCACAAAAAATATATTCAACAAAAATTGAAGAAAACTTTTCCAACCTAAAGAAGGATATGCCTATGAAGGTGCAAGGAGCTTACAGAACACCGAACAGACTGGACCACAGAAAAAGTCCCCTATCCACATAATAATCAAAACACTAAACATACAGAATAAAGAAAGAATATTAAGAGCTTCCAGGGAAAAAGGCCAAGTAACATATAAAGGCAGACCTATTAGAATTACACCTGACTTCTTAATGGAAACAATGAAAGCCAGAAGGTCCTGGTCAAGCATTATGCAGTTACTAAGAGACCACGGATGCCATCCCAGACCACTATACCCAACAAACTTTCAATTACAATAGATAGAGAAAACAAGATATTCCATGACCAAACCAGATTTAAACAAAACCTAGCCACAAATCCATCCCTACACAAAGTACTTAGGAGGAAAATTGCAACCCAAAGAAGTCAACTACACCCACAAAAAGGACAATAGATGATTTCTCATCAGCAAACCCCAAAGAAGGGAAAAGCTCACAAAATAACATCACCTACAGTAAGAACTAATAGGAAATGAACTAGAAATCACTGGTCATTAATATCCTTTAATGTAAATGGGCTCAACTGACCTATAAAAAGACACAAGCTAACAGATTGGATATGAAAACAGAATTCATCCTTCGGCTGCATACAAGAAATACACCTCAATTTCAAAGACAGTCATCACCTTAGAGTAAAGGATTGGAAAAAAATTACCAATCAAATGGACCTAAGAAACAAGCTGGGGTAGTTATACTAATATCTAACAAAATAGACTTCAAACTAAAATCAATCAAAAGAGACAAAAAAGGAAATTTCATATTTGTCATAGGAAAAATTCATCAAGAGGAAATCTCAATACTAAACATCTATATCCCAAGTACAAGGGCACCCTCATTTGTAATAGAAACACTACCAATACTTAAATCACACAGTAAACCCCACACACTAATGGTGGGAGACTTAAACATCCCACTCTCACCACTGGACAGGTCTGCCAGACAGAAAATTAAAGTCATTCCCCTTGTCCTGGCTCTCCCACTTCTCAACTGTGCACATCTTTTGGGCAAAGAACTCAGACACTAACATTCAAAAGCTGTTGTGGGAGGTCCTTCTGCTCCTCCAGCCAATAGCCGCTGAGATACCAGCCCATTGGGGCGTGGTCTCTCTCCCTTTAAAAAAGCGGCTACTTCCCTTCTCGCTGTCTCTTACTTCCTGCTCTGCTTCTGGTGACTAGACTCCCTTCCTGATTGCGCAGAGGGCTGTTGTCTGGGACGGTGATCTGTAAGTTTTTTCCCCTTTAAATAAATAACCATTATATTAATCATAATTCCAGACTAGCGTAGGATTGTTTGTGACTTACGCCTTCACCTTCAAAAAGCTGTCCTTGCTATCTGCTTTCCCAAATCCCAACCTACGAAATTTGCAAACAAAATAAAATGCCCATGGTTTTATGTTAGTAAATTTCAATAGTTTGTTTCTACATTAAGATAATGGGAGCATAAGCCAAGCATCATTTCTACAAACGTGAACACAAAATATCTAACATATGTGAAAACCACGAAAACAGCAGAGCTCTGTACAGTCAGAGGCAAGGATTTTTCCTTTTCAGCTCTCGGTGGAGACTCCATGACAGAATTGCTCATACGCACCTCTAAAGATTCTGAATTAGAGTTTCTAGAACTCATCTTGGGGACAAGTCTACATCTTATTATTCTATGTGCTCCTGAATCAGAGTGCTTTGGGTACAGAATGGTCTAGGGCTCCATTTCTATCTTTTTGTTTGCACTTGAGTCTTTTGGTATTTGGGGCGCATCATGGTGGCAAGCATTCAGGGTGCTACATTTATGTGTCCCATGGCAACATGAAGCATAGGCAATCATCACACCTGAGCCCTAATCAAATGCAGAGCTATGTGGCTCAGCTCTTTTGTTACTCTCCAGAGGCTGCTGTGAGTGAGATGGCTGAGACCCAAAGGAACCTTGTTCCTTTTCCTGAGGAACTCATACCCAGGCAAGTATGTCAGAGCAGCTGTGGTTGGAAATTGTTCTGGGGGGTAGGGGTTTTCTCTTTTCAGACTTCCAAGAGGATATAAACAACAGGAACGGTGGCAGAACATGCCCAGTGTCTGTAGAGGTATAACAATCGAAATGGATTGCTTTGATCTGTATTCATTTCCCCGATGACATTAATTTTACCTTTAAAAAGGGGATTGAAAGGATGAGAAAGTAGGTGCATCCGCCGTCTTGCTTATATGCGAAATGCTTCATTAGCCACTGGTCCAAAGTGGCTTTCCTTGTCATTACCAGAACGGGTTATTTTCTTTGCTTATTTGATTACTTAGTTTTAAAGAATTACTCACTGGATGAAGTAGTTGCATTTATGTAACACTGTTACCATCTGGGGCAGACATATTATTAATTATACATGTAAGCAAGCATTAAAAACATATAAATTAAACATTTAGAAAATCTACACACCAAAACATCGTCAAGAAGTATTACTTTCACATCCAGAGTTCTTACTATAATTGCAGAAATACAGACAAGTATGTTAATGTAATTAGAAGCAAATGATGCATCTTCTGGAAAACACTTATTAACTACAGCATTTTTCTAGAAAGAAAGATCCGTGAACCAGAGATGAGGGTTCTGAGTCATCTTGTCCACCTATTCAGGGATTATAATAATTGAAGAAGGAAGAAAGTCCTTCCCCTTCCCTTATGAGGATTTACCCTGGCAATAGACTTATACTTACTCTCCTGACCTACTAATCAGCTGAACCACCATTCTCTCTCTCTCTCTCTCTCTCTCTCTCTCTCTATATATATATATATATATATATATATATATAATATAATTTGGTTACTACATTTCAAAGTCTAGAGGAGGAATTCTCAAGAACCAACCCCCTCTTTCTCCCTGTTCACATCAATCCCAGGCCACAACCTCGAATCCTGTGTCCAGTTTCCTCCATCAGGTGTGAACCAGAATCAATTAAATCTATATTGACTTTCGTTTTCACTATAAAACTAAATCACTTGCAATTAAAGCTCAGTCCATCTCATTTCTGTGATTAAACATCTGTGCTTTGGGTAGACAATGTTCTAAGGCTTTTATTATTGCTTTCTTTTATTGGCATGGATTCTGCAAACATTATCAAAAATTATTAGGAGCTGATTTTAAATATTGTGCTCTAGCATGACATATTAGTAGCCCCTTTCCTTGCATGTACTGAAACAGCAGAGGGAGGCAGATGCTTGTGAACAGAAGGAAGTTACTTTGGTTGTCAGTTCCTAGAGGTTCAAGACCCTGGAACCCACACTGTCTTGCCTCTGCTGAGGGTTCTCTTGATTACATCACTTCATGGCAGATGGCAATGGTGGGAATACATAAGAGAGTAGGAGGTCACATGATGAGGCAGGAAGCCAGAGAAGCTGGGTGGAGTCAGGAAGTAGGGCTTCTTTAGTAATGTATATTAATTAAGCAAAGTAAGTGCATTTGCTGTGATGTTTCTATACATGCATTTAGTGACCTCAGATCATAGCCATCCTCCCTGTTACTCCTTGTTTCCTGCCTCTTCCTTTCCCTCTCCACATACTCAGTGGTCGACATTTTACTATTATGTCCCAACATGTCTCCTGCTTTGGTGTGAGAGGTCCTTCTGTCTGTGTGTTGCTTTTAATGGTTAATGAATAAAGAGCTGCTTTGAGCCTATGGCAGGGCAAAACAAATCTAGGCAGGAAAAGCTAGCTGTATGCTGGGAGAAAGAGGGCAGAGTCAGAGAGGTGCCACGGAGCCGCCAGAGTTAGACATGCCAAAACTTTGCCGGTAAGCCACTGCCACATGGTGATACACAGATTAATGGAAATGAGTTAAATTAATATGTAAGAGTTAGCCAATAAGAAGCTAGAGCTAATGGGCCAAGCAGTGATAAGTAATACAATTTCTGTGTGATTATTTTGGATCTAAGCTAGCCGGATGGCCAGGAACCAACAAGGGGCTCTCCCTTCAACACTGCTTAGAACACAGGCTCTATAAATAACTGGGTTAGAGGACAATTCTGGGACAAACTATGACTGCGTTCTTCTTGCCACTGAGAACTTTAGCAATGGTAAGTTAAAAAACATAATGCTTAGTTTTGTTTTGATGGAGAAATTTCAACACGGGACAACATTCAGCCTTTGCTGCTGAGACTGTTTAGTCTCTTTTCCAGGTCTCCAGTAAGAGGGGGAGCAGGGAGGGAAGGAGAGAGGGAGGGAGAAAAAGAGAAAGAGAGTTCCCCCAGCAGAGCGACAGAATAATGAAATGTGCTATTTGATGGGGAAAGGAGCGAGTTGAAAGTTACAGAAAAGGCAAGCACTAGCAAAGCAGTTGTAATTGTTAAGATATTCCTGCCACTGAAGCAAGCTTTCTGCTCTGCACTAGAACATTGGGAAAGGTGCCTTGGGGTCAAGACCTCACTCACTGAAGGCTCAATCTTGTGAAAATAAAAATTCATTGGAAAGTAGAGTCTAAAGTGAGACTATTTCTGAAGGGGCTTCCTGCTGGTAAACAACCACCTATGGTTTATTTGTTTAGTGTATAAATATGGAGGTTAATGTAACTGTATTTCCGGGTGGGCAGGCTATGCCTCAAGTTGGAAAAAGAACTTGGTAGCATAGTCTACGTGGTACTAATTTTGCATTTATGAAAGATGAAAGAATGAGGGCTATGGAGGCTTGCACTGAAATTCCAGAAAGCTGCAGAGGCCAAACAATGTGTGGTAGGGTAAAGTTGAGCAAAGAATTGAAGAGGCCCTTGTATGAAGCCATGGTCATGAGGCTTAAGCTACAATGGAGACACCAGGACTTAGAGAGCTGGGTCTACGTGTTATTTACTAAGGAAGTTTGGTGCACAGTGTATAGCCAGTCTAAGAGAGAGGTTGTGTGCTTCAGGTGATGAAGCTGGAGGGTCCAGGCTACTCAAGCATGTTGGATCCTAGAGGACTCTATCTGGAAACCCAGACACTAGACATGAAGCTTTAGGATTTGGATTTTGCTCTATTAGGTTTCAGCTTTGCTTTGGTCTAATCTTTCTTTGCTATAGTCACTCCCCCGATTCCTGCATTTTAAACTGAAGATACTTTTTCTATGCCTCTTTATGTATATAATTTCCTTCTGCAAATATATAACTTACCTTTTTATTTTATAAGGCTCACAATTAAGAAATTGCTTCATGTCTCAGAAGAACAGAAATGACTCTATTTTTTGTTTTAATACAAGATTGCTTTGTTGGAGAGTACAGAGATTTTTGAGGCTGGAATGAATGCATTTGTGCTATGATATGACTATCAGTTTACAGACAGAGCTTGTAGCAGAATGTTCTTGTGGTTTCAATGTGAAATGCTTCCCCCCCATAGACTCATATATGTTTTTAAAAAGATTTTAGTTTTAACTATGTGTACATGTGCGTTTATCTGTATGGGTATCAGTGCAGGCCAGAGGAAATGGATTCCCCTGAGTTGGTGTTAGAGAGGTGATTGAGACATCTGATGTGGATGCTAGGACCCAAACTTGGCCCTTCTGCAAGATGACAGTCTTTACCACCTAGTCATCTCTCCTGCCAAAGGTTGCATGTTTAAGCAGTAGATACCCAGCTGGTGGTGCTGTTTTTGAAAGACTCTGGAACCTTAAGGAGGTGGAGCCTCCATGGAAGAAATGAATTCCTGGAGGCAGCCTTGAATTTTTATACCCTTCCTCCACTTCTGGCCTGCTCCCTGCTTCCTTACTGTGGATCCAGTGTGACCCAGCTCCTCGTGCTTCTGTTCCTAACCTTCTCTGCCATGATGCATGGTGTCCCCTTACATCATAAATCTTTGTGCTACAAAATCCTGCGGTACAACAGTGGCTGCAACATTCAAGTTCCATGTAGAGTGAACTCTCTGTCTGTAGTTAGGTCTTGTGAGAAAATGGACAGCAACCAGGAAGTAAACTTACCAAATAAGATCAGATGCTAAATGCTATCCTGGTAGGAAGCAGGTTAGTGGAGCCTCTAAGCAATCAGAGGACAGTGTCTGAAAGACTTGGATCTTTCCACACAAAGTAGACTCCCGATCAAATGCCTCAAAGCTTCACAAGGTGAGCTTTCTCATTTGAATGATAGTCTTCAGTATTTTAAAATATCTGTCAAGCTGTTTGCCCTACTTAGTCCTAGAAAATTTTCAGTGATGTAATTTCTCATCATGTGAAGAGTGATGGCTGCATTCTCCATGGCGGCACACACTGTGTTAGCGCCTGCTCACACCTGCCTTGTGTTGGCCTCTGAGGCATGACAGTGAGCAGGGACTGTGTATTCCTGTTGCTGTGGTTCTGATGTCTGTTCTAGCACCAGGCCAAGTTAATGAACGAGGTGCATGTGTTGAGGAACTTGTAACTCCTAGTTAGAGGGACTTGGTAGATGACATAAAGCTAAACAGTATAGCAACTCCTCTCTGGAGTTGAAACACAGTATCAGCCTTGATAGTTCAAAGATGGGTATTGAGAGAAAGTGCTCTATGTGAGTATCATGCTGTCTATGATAAGCTTGTGGTAATACTAGTAATAGCTCTGTAATAAGGGGAAGCAGCCAGGTGGGTATTCCCGGCTACTCAGAAGACTGAAGCATAAGGATCACTTGAGCTTAGGAGTTTGAGATGAACACTTGGGCCACAAAGTAAGACAAATAAGTAAACGAGGAGAGAGAGGGAGAGAGGGAGAGAGAGAGAGAGAGAGAGAGAGAGAGAGAGAGAGAGAGGGACAGAGAGAGAGAGAGAGAGAGAGAGAGAGAGAGAGAGAGAGAGAGAGAGGAGGAGGAGGAGGAGGAGGAGGAGGAGGAGGAGGAGGAGGAGTGGCTAAAACATTTGTAAGGGGGTAGGCCTCTAAGAAGTGCTAGAGATAGGCCTCCCTGGGAGCCAGAAAGATTACAGTGTCACTGGGCTTTAAGTTATAGCAGAACAGTCAGATTTTTGTTTAATCTGAATAAAAAATGGACACTCTTTTGCTCTGTGGCAGAACAGAACCATGGCTTACATCTCAAAATAGTTATTACTGACATGTTTTATGTAGTGTTTATTTTAACTTGGACACTGAGTGTTTGTTTTTCCTCCAGGAGGTTGGTCTGGCAGCGAGCACATTGCCACAGTTTTCCATCTCCTGGTTTTTGCGTTCCCCAGTGTTGTGTTTGAGCACAGCAGCAGACCAGTCACAGGCTGGAAGATGACAATGTGTGCAGGAATCCCTCAGCCAATGTGGCATTTCAGATTGACCAACGGCTGCATAGTGTGTATACATAGGCACTAGGAGTCAGTGCATGGGGTCTTCATCTGAGAACTGATGGTTTCTCAGACAGCGGCTTTGGTAACAGAATCATAGTGTTCTTTGAAGGGGCTAAGAATGCCAGGCATGGTGTTCTGAGTGTTGGCAGGGAACTGGGGGTATGGTGTCAGTTGTGGTGATTGGATCCAGAGAGTTTCAGGAGGTACATGAAGCCTCCTGGGTGTGTGACTGCTGCACAGGGGAAGGCTGTGGAGAAACTCAAGCCCAAAAGCAGTATGTTGTTCATCTATCAAAAATATCCTGCTCTGATTCTGTGGAGCCAGCAATGAAGAAAAGATGTAACCACAGAACTGGGAGCCAGTCATTGTTGCAGTACTGGCGTAAAGGGAAATTGTGAATGAATACCTTAGGGATAGCACAGGCTGTCCTTTGGGATTACCTCAGTGTAAGCGGTGTCCTGAATGTTGCCCTCAGCGAGTCATGTCTTTATTGATAATTGTGTTCATTATTTTAACTTCTCTGTTTAGAGAGGAAATAGTCAATATGCCACATAATATTGAGATCATGGTATCTGTGAATTTGCAGCTGCACACTCAAATCTGTGCATGTAAGATGTGTGACATTTCTTTACTGTAGAGTGATTTACCCTGAACCCACCTCTTGTCTTGTTAGTGATAAATTGGCCATTTCTGGGGAGTAGAGGATTAGAAAACGATAGCAAGGGTGATTTAAGTGTGACCTCACTGGATGACAGAAAGAACAGAATTGAGCAAGCTATTAAAGCCCCTGGAAGTCACTTTCCATGTAGCTTCCATGTCTCCTGAGGTGAGGGTAAGTGATGTAGGAAGGTCTTCCATCTATTTGTTACTTTCATTGGTTAATAAAGAAACTGCCTTGGCCTTTTAATAGGACAGAAAATTAGGTGGGTGGAGTAGACAGAACAGAATGTTGGGAAGAAGGGAAGTGAGAGAGACGCTATGAAGCCAGCTGCTAGGTCAGACATGCTGAATCTTTCCCAGTAAGCCACCACCTCATGGTGCTACACAGATTATTAGAAATGGGTTAATCAAGATGTCAGAGTTAGATAGTAAGAGGCTAGAGCTAATAGACCAGGCAGTGTTTAAAAGAATACAATTTGTGTGTTGTTATTTCGGGTGTAAAGCTAGCTGTGCAAGAGCCAGACGGGACAAAAAGCAGGCCTGCTCACCTTATCACTACAGATAAGTTTCCATGCTGAGATTTCAGTCTCCTCAGGACCATTAGTTAGCCTGTATCCTCTGGGTGTGTGCTAGCCAGGTCATGAGTTCCTTACTTTCTAATTCTGGTGTGTACGTCTGTCAGGTAGTCTGTCTCCTCTGCGGTGTATGTTAGCCAGGTATAGCTAGCAAATCCTTTGCTTTCTAATTCTGGGGTCTTTGCATTCCTCTGTCTGGAAGTGGATTCACTATAACTTTAATAATATTTATGTCATGGCATCTCATTTGTAAAAATCCCAATAAGATCATTGGTGTTATGTCACAGACACCCTGACTTTTTCAGAACACAGGCCATGCTTCCTGAAGGGTATTTGGCCTTAGCTTCTCTTCTACTAAACTTACCCAATATTTTTATTTTTATAACAATTGAGAGGGTCCTAGTAATTCCCATTGTCACATATTTGTGCAAATTCTCCAAATATAAAACATTTTACCCATGATCAATTGAAACTACCATGTACTCAGATTAGGTGGCTTCAGGAGCTTGTGTCATCTTGGAGCTCCTGCTAAGTGGAAGCTGAAGTGAGAAGCTTTTAGTTTGCTGAGGTGATGCTTGATGACTTTTGTGTCTGAAGGTGTTGCCTGAGAGATGGGGTGGTTTCTGTAGGAGGTCATGAGCATTGTAAAACAATAGCTCAGGACCGGAGGTGGAATGTGATGTAAACATAGCCTAAGAGACCACACCAGAAATATCAGGGTCCTGGAGGAGAGATAAGGGGTGAAGCCAGAAGCTAGTCTGAGGGGCATTCTCCTGATAATTATATATTTGTATTGAAATAATCCCCCCTGACATCTAGTTAAGACATTATCTGTAAATAATACCCTGTGGGCACATACAGCTCCTTAAATATCAGCTATGAAAATTTTAAATTACTTTTTATAAAATTTCTGGTTTGTAGAACACTGCATAAAAGTCATGTACAGGTTAGTGCTTTTGTGAGTGGAGCCAAACATTCTACCCCCTTGTAACTCATATATTATATACAATATATGCACATATATATACATACGTATATATACACACAATATATATTGTGCACAGTGTGTTATGTCTCATCTTAGCGCATCTAAGACATTGTCTGGAAACAGTTTGAGGGTTTCAGACGAACTGTCATGCAAAATAACCTTAAAAACAGCAAATCTCTAGTGACAGAAATGCTCCAATGTTCATTAAGATATCAATATTAGGACATTATTATTACACAACTATAACTTTTGCAACATGGCCTAAGACTAAGCATAAACGTGAATTGACATATGCATTAACGTCATCCTAATACTACACACTTATCTGGACTTGCTAATTATATGATGATCCACATATAAATGGGAAGGGATTCTCTAACAAAACCAGACATCTAATATAAAGAGAATTTTGACGAGAAACCACTTAGCATGAATAAGCTATGCAGTATGAGTACTGAAATCAAAAAAGGAGATACAAGCCGGGCGGTGGTGGCGCACGCCTTTAATCCCAGCACTCGGGAGGCAGAGGTAGGCGGATCTCTGTGAGTTCGAGGCCAGCCTGGTCTACAAGAGCTAGTTCCAGGACAGACAGGCACCAAAGCTACAGAGAAACCCTGTCTCGAAAAACCAAAAAAAAAAAAAAAAAAAAGGAGATACAACCAAGTAAACAAAAATGTAAGCAGACAGTATCAGTGGGGAAGGTAAAGAGATTGATACACTTTCAAACTAAAAACAAAATCAGGAAGAAGAAAGAAAGTGGTAAAGGAAATATGATTTTTATGTCACCATATTTATATGAATTTCCACATCTTCTGGGCAGAAATTAGTTGACTTTGGTAAGCCCCACATTTGTGCTGATGAATTCCCTTCATGACTGTTTGAACAAAGAAAACTATTTCTCCTCAAGCCACACAGATAATATTTGCCAATAATTTCACAAAACATAGCATGGGTAATAGAAATCATTTTCAAGTTGTTATAATAGCAATGAAAAGGAACAATATTCATACTGATTTGAGATCCCATTTTATTGAAAACAAGAGGACTTGTGGACGAGAATTTGTGTGATCTGGGAAAGAGCCCAGCTGGGAGAGTGCTTGCTTGCCTTGCAAGCTTCAGAGCCCGAGTTCCTTTCTAATCACCAACATAAAAGGTCAGGCAGATTGGTGACTGCCTGTAATTCAAAGACAAGGTGGAGACTGGTGAATGCTTGGGGCGCAATGACTGGCCAGCCTGGTGGTTAGTGAGCCCCAGGTCCCAATGGAAGACCCTGTATCATCAAGTAAGGCTGAGCGCAACTGAAAAAGATAGTTGTTTGACCCCCACATATGTTCTTACTCACACATGTGATGAAGCACGATTAATAAAAGCTCAGGGTCAGAAATTGGGGTTCAACCTGAAGATCTGGAAAGCAAAACAGCCAGCCACCGGCTCTTATCTCTACCTCTGTCTGAAATGGCAATCCTGTCTCCTGGAATCTCAGAAGGAGACTGCATCTTTGAGAGCTGTTTCCTCCTGCTTTATAATCCTCTCTAGGGCTAGGATTAAAGGCATGCACCACCATCATTAAAGGCATGCATTGCCCAGTTTCTATGGCAACTAGGGTGGCTACTGGGATGAAAGGTGTGTGTCATTATGGCTACTAAGATTAAAGGTGTGTAAGGCTGACCAGTGGACTGTTGTACTCTCAGATCTTCAGACAGTCTTTATTTATTAAAATGCAATTGAAATGCCACTACAATGTGGTGCTTGTGTTCATTGAACACTGAATTGACTTAACAGGGATGCACACACACACACACACACACACACGGGACATATATATCAGCGGAACAAAACTGCTCTTATAAAATGCTTTGAAGATCAGAAAGTAGAGGACAGTCAGATTTTTTTGTTAAGGTTTAGTATTTTTTAAGAATTCAAAATGGAAACTATGCCTTCAGATTTTTTAAATGAAAGAGATTTGTTCTTCAGAGAACACAATGAGAAATAATATTCTTTTAAAAAATGATACTGATAGAAATAATGAGAATTAATGACTAAATCATTAAATTTGATTAATTTTTCTGTGACCTCTTAGAGAAAATGTGAAAATGAAAAGGTAAATGTAACTCAATATTCCAAACAATTGATCAGAATGAAAGTGAGAAAGGCATAAAACTGTGACCTTAAACTAAGTAAACTAGACGCAGGAGAGGCTGTTTTACTGTGTATCAACATCAGATATAATTAACTGAAACCCCATTGAATGACTTTCCATTACTTTTAAGCTAAAAATTCTCTCTATATGAAAGTAATAAATAGCAGTAATGAATATGCTCTTAGACTGCTTAATAACCCAATTAATGAACATAAATGACTCATGGGTTCATTGAAAAAAGATTTGAAATTTTTGCTATTTTGATATAGACTAGCAACTTTGATGATCAAGTTAGAAATTCCAATTACATTGTACAAAGACATCAATGGCAAACTGGTCACTGGGTGTCACCTATTAGAATGAGTGTTGACTACCATGGGAGATCTATCCATTTCTGAACTGAGGAGGAGTGGATGGGGGATAGGCAGGAGGTGGGGGAAGGGAACAGGGAGGGAAGGGGGGGAACTGGATGGTATGTAAAATAAATGAAAAAATTAAAAAAAATAGAAAATTGGTCACATCATTTTGAGCTGGAAAGGTGGCTCAGAAGTTAAGATGTTCTTTTAGAAGACTTGGGCTTGGTCCCAGCACCCATGTCAGGTGACTCACAACCTCCTGTAATTCCTACGCACCCTCCTTTGGTCTTCCTGGGCACCCCTATACAAGCGGTATATCCTGACACAGACACGTGCACGTGCATAGAAAAACTTTAAAGCATTGATTACGCCAAAGGGAAACATGAAGTGACTTGAAATCTTGAAACTCAATAGAGTGTTTTTTTTTTTTTTTTTTTTTTTTTTTTTTTTTTTTTTCCTGAGCTTGAGAATTCAGAAGATTTAGACGACTGTATCAAAAGGGGTTGTAAAGCTGAGGAAATCTTTCTAAATTTTCAGTGATAACTAGTGGCCACTGGATACCATTGCTCTACCTTATTTTCCTATGGCAGAATGAAGTCTTGGGCATTTACATCCATAGAAAAACACAGTTGTCATGCCAAGAATCATGTGAAGAACACAAGCTGACACCATTTTACACAGCTGCAAGGGTCAGTTGAGAAATAAACACCATGGATATGACTGTGTTGTTTTAAAATGTCTTCCAAAGTTAGTTTATAATAATTTAATTTTTTCTTGTAAAGGAACTTCCCTCATACCCCATCTAACTTGTATTTGTATCTCTGTATTTTTTTTAAGAGACCCCTCAGATAGTTGAAGCTGCAGACTTATAAAAACCTTAACTCGTCTGCCCCATCTTCGACTTCTTTCTAGGTCAGGAGTTCTCCATTCTTCCTTTTAGGACTCCTCTCTTCCTGCCAGGAGCAGGTTGTGATTTGTAACTTCAGTGAGGAGGCCAGAAGTCAGCTTCTGCACCAGGACACGGTGGACCCGCTCATCCATAGGCAATGTGTGCCAGGAACCACAGAATGTGGCTGGAGCCACAGGCCGTACCAGCACATTCGTCTGGGAATCGCTACACAATCCCAGAGTTCATCTGTTCTTCCTTGTGTCCTTCCTTGCACCTCTCTTGCTTTGAGGTCATTGTTAAGCCAGATTAGTGTTCATTGAACACAAGTACCTCAAAACCACTGTGGTTGAAGAGTTTCCTGGGACAGTTTTTAAGCAGGTAACAGCATATATATCAAGCAGGTAACTGCATTGATATCTCTACATAGGGATGGCTCATGTGGTGGGCAGGGCAACTCAGGACCCTTCAATATTTTATGCTATGCAGAACATCACACAGTTTAAAATTTGTGAATTATTAACTTGATATTTTCGTTTAATGCTTTAGAATTTCAGGTTTTAAAAAATTAAATTTATTTTACTTTATGTATATGAATGTTTTGCCTCCACATGTGTATGCATACCACATGTATGCCTGTAGGATCCACTGGAATAAGGGTTACAGGTTGTTGTGAGCCACCCTATGGGTGCTGGGGTTCCTCTTGCAAGAGCAACGAGAGTTTACCACTGAGACTCCTCTCCAAAACCAGTGTTTTTGACTGTGGATAGCAAAGCTCTGGGGAACAGAACTGTGTATAAGACAGAATTAGTGCAATGATATATTTCTTTCCCCAAGCCAGAGAGACAAGACACATTTTCTGGTTGTGAGGGAGAGTGTGATAAATACCCAGAGATCACAATAAATATCATATTTTTACCTGTCCACCAGTCAGCCTTATACCACGTCATGTTAACGAATGTGGTCACTCCACCATGGTACCACCCATTTATTCTTCATCAGAGCAATCTCAAAAGCCAAAATTGAAGCAACAACTGACAACCTCACTCAGCCATGTGCCTCTCACTTCCTTGATTTTTGGACACTGCTCTGTCTGAGCAGCCTGTATACAGATGTCAATTCCAAAGGTCTTGAGGTCCCAAGAGGACCATAGGTTATGTGTAGAGATTAGAGAAGGCAGCTCTGGAGATTCCTTGAAAAGGTGTGCCTTTGGTACCTCCTGCACTGAGCCCTAAGACTGAACTTCCTGAAGGATGGATGCTGTGTGTGCTTGAAAGGATTTGGGAAGTCGTTAGCCTTAAGAAATTTTGAAGTCTTGATTGGGAGAGTCTGGAAGACGTAGCTTGCACTGTTCCTTTTCTGACTCATGACTGGCAGCCCCCAGTCTGCATTCTCTCCTCCAGCAGAGGGATCTGTACACATCTCCTGGCACATGCGTGTTGCCTACTAGACATGCTGTCACGTGCTCTTCCCTCCCTCCTGTCCTCCCTCCTGCTGGAGAGACAGAGTCTTTCATTACACACGTGCTTGCTGTAAACCCTTCAATCCAGAACCACACTCTCATTTCCTCCTAGCCCCTGGCAAGGCTCTCATGATCTCCTCAATCTGGTTTTCCACCAGACTCCAGCACGGTCTCATAAGAGTTTGTCAAATTTCCTCATTGCCGGTTTGCAGTGGTGCTTGCCTTGCTATTCTGGCATCTCGCCTGCTTAGCTCAGGAATGGTACACAGCAGGGACACGGCAACAAAAGAGTGAAGAGAAAGAAAACTATGCCAACTAAACTAATGTGGTCAAGTTAATGAAAGACTTACTGAAATGACACTTTCTGAGTCGCAGTGTGTGCACTAGAGATGGTTGTGTGCACTTCCTGAGTGAACTATGAGCTATTCTCTGCTGTATTCCTCCAGGGCCACACTGGTGTAGGAGGTCCTTCTGTATTTGTGTTGATTTCATTGGTTGAATAAAAAAACTGCCTTGGCCTTTTGATAGGGCAGCCCTTAGGTGGGTGGAGTAGACAGAATAGAATTCTGGGAGGAAGAAGGCAGAGTCAGGGAGAGCTGCCATGAAGTCACCAGAGTCAGACATGCTGAATCTTTTCTGGTAAGCCACGGCCTTGTGATTCTACAGAGATTATTAGATATGGGTTAAAGCAAGATGTGAGAGTTAGCCAATTAGAGGCTAGAGATAATGGGCCAGGCAGCAATTTAATTAATACAGATTTCCATGTGATTATTTCAGGGGTTAAGCTAGCTGGGCAGTGGGATACAGCCCGCCGCACCTTCTCTTACCACACCACACTCTGTGCTACCCGAATCAGCTGCCCCAAGTTGTCCATGCGACAGGCTCGTTGGCAGCCTCGAGGGGGGTTGTCTGTGTGGTGTCTCCAGCCCCAGGCTTTGAAAAGAGGAGGCACTGGCTCACTTCTTCCTTCCAATACTATAACTCTACCATGCCCTCTGTCATTACCAGACATGTTAGGAAAACCCTTTTCATTATACTTGTTACGTTTCTGAGATAATACTCTTAAACCAATGGAAAGTTGAATGATCACATAAAGAAAACCTTTTTTATCCAGGAAAGTTGATTTCAAAATATTTAAAATGTTGAGCACAACCTGTGGGGAGGTAGAGACACAGATGTGATCAAGACGGTGTTCCTATCATCATCCAGCTGTGGGTGCAGAGTTACAAAATAAATACACAAGACCCCAGCCTTGTGTTGGTTCAGCATATGACACTAGACTTTACAAAGGGACACGAGGCACTCATCCAGTATTTCCCGGCTATGACTTCACAATGTGGTCCAGGATTCCATCTTCTCCCTGCCTCTTTCATGTTTCCATTCTCTTCCTCCTCTTCCCCCTCTCCCTTCTCTCCCCGTCCTAGTGGAAATGACCCAGCACATGACCAGATCAATTCTCTATATGGGGCTGCATTGCTAAGCTGTGATAGTAGATTATACACAGAAGTGTATTTTAGACTTGTGCTATTCTGTAATTTATAACTGGTTTGTCAGGATTCAATTCCTTCATGAGATGAGGGGTGTCTGCACCCAGAGAACAGCCATATTTCTGACTGGCAATCATAGTTGAGAATAACACCAAGCACTTCTCTATTGTTCCATGGGGGCAGGCCTGACCCCCTCTATGTAGCTACCCACCGTTCTGAGATAAACCATTGAACAAGGGGAGCTTAGTGAAGTGGGAAACTGGGTGGAGGTTGGTTTGTCCAGTGATCTGGAATACAGACTCTTAAAGAAGAGGAGGGAGAGGAGAAAAGAGAAGAGGAGGGAAAGGAAGAGGAAGTCTGTGAGGCAGAAGCTAATAGAGCCTGAGAGCAGCTGTCTCTTCAGCAGAGCAGGCTGATCAAGCTGCCCTGTCAGCCTAGAAACCAGAAAGCCGTCCTGTCCATAGTTTTCCTTTTTCTGAAGATGCCTTATTTTCTACTTTTATTGTTTGATTATTATTAGACACACAACTTTCTCTTTCTCCCCCCACATAGAGTATTTTTTTTCTATCTCGCAGATAATCTAGGTATCTGTGGGTAAGTATAGAACTCCAGTATTATTTATGTATGTGTTCCCAGGGTAAGATTCCTTCTTAAATTTACCTTTCATGTTCTCCTGGTGCTTCCATTTCTTAGGTGGTGTGTACATGCCTTGCTAGACAGGTGCCTCTTCATAGTCCCTGCTGAGGGTTAACTCTTACATTCCTGGTAACAAATGATAAGCCTTCTTCTGTCTCCCAGGGGAGAAATGTGTTTTTTTTTTCATAATTTGATTGCTGAAGAAGTAGTTGTCATGGCAATAAATTGTGTAACTTTGAACAGCCACAGGGTATGTGCTGTTAATCTCGCACTTGCGATGCATCAGGAAAGAGCTGCCCGATGAGAATTCACTCGCTGTTTTCTTAGAGGTGATGTCTTTCCCTAGTTCTCATGATATAACTGATCGAGTCTCCAGAACCTCTGGTGCTTTCTGTGCAGTTTTATTTCAAGTCCTCATGATGCTCCTTTAAGTCAGGAGCCATCCCTCGGCTTGACCTCATGTTCAATTATTTCAGCTGTGTGGGTTGGCACAAGACACCCGTGAGATTAAAATATTAGCAACGCTGTGGCAATTTAATTGAAAGCACAGACAATTTTGAGGGCCCACTGTGAGCAGAACACAATGCCATGCCCTGTAGAGGACAAGTGGTGTATGGAAACATGCGCTTAGCAAAGCACAAGAGGTGAAAATTTGAAAATAAGCCTTGCTTGACATTGTGATGTATGTAGAATGCTAGCTCTGTTTGAATTTGCTGCACAAATAACACAAAAGTAAGGTTTGAGTACGAGGCTTGAAAGCAGAGGCAACTTTTCCAAAGCCCCCTTTTTTATTTATATTTTTATGGTTCTTCATGGAAAAGAGAGGCAACTCTTGCCCTTTGTGAGAGCAAGCTGCAGGCTCCCCCTTCAAGTTGATCTTTCCACTCTTTGGGATTCATGCTCCTAATTGTGAAATAAGGTTCAAAACCAGATCCTTTCGAGATGGCCTTTGGGTATAGTGAACATACACTAAATGTTTCAGTTAGTGGAGTGTAGGATAACCAGCAATACTCACACTGTTACTCCAGGATAACACTTTGTCCAGGTGTTTATCGGACACCTCTTAGTTTCAGGATTTAGTACAGTGTTGAGTCTTTTTAGAAATTGATTTCTTATGGTAACTTATAAAGTGATGGGTTTTTTAATGGCCTTTTTATATGTATATGCCATTGTATTTTGTTCTCATGTGTTCCCACCAATACTGCTCTGCACCTGTACCTCCTCTCTGGTTGGTTTCCTTCATCCCCCCCCCCAATAATCCTTCCTTCTATTTTCTTATTCATGTCTCCCCTTTTAAAACCTTTCCTGTTTCTTTCATGATCCCTGTATAGTTTTGTGCCTAATAATTCTTACCTATCACAACATGGTAGTTAGCAAATCTTTCCAGAGATGGATTTCATCCCTCCAACCATCTATCAGCTCATCTGTTCAGGAATCATTTATTCAATCAGCATAAATCAGAGGCTGAAGGTTTATCTGATAGATCTACAGTGATAAAAACATGGAGGATGGGACAAGATTGGGGTGTAGCCTTTTAGAATTTCATGAAGCAGAAATATTTCAAAACTTCATTTAAGGACCAGCATGAGGCTGAGAAGTTTTGTTTTGTTTCTTTTTTAATCAAGCAAACATGTTAAAAAGAAACATTTTTAAAGTTTTTATATTGCTGTATTTTAATGCCTCAAATCGTGGAACATAAAATCGGAATTTAATAAGCTTTTAAAGTTAAGCGAGTATGTGACAGTCAAGCCCAACTCTGCTTACCGGACACCTATTAAAAGGGCAACAGTAATGTATTGAATGAATACAACATTTCTTGGTTTGACTTAGCCTTTTAAGAGATATGAAGCTCAGGTTGCAGATCCATATTTAGGAATGTGGGGAAAATGGGCTCCTTGATAGATTAGAACCAGCAGACATTATTTACTTCACATAACTTTGAGGAGGAAAAAAATGAAACAGCTATAAAGATGTCTGATAAATTGATGAGTAATGTCCATTAAAACATGTTACAGGGATCAGACCCTGGAAGTTCTTTTTGCAAATGGTAGGAATGGACCTCATTTCGTAAACTGATTTCTTTTTAAACTCTGTGATCCTTACATGCTCTGTGACTGAGGGTTATATTTCTGAGATTTGGAAGAGAAATTTGAAAATCTCTGGAAGGACTCTGCTTGTTTCTTGCACAGATAACGAGATAGGCCATAAAGAGCAAGTTGAGAGACCCTGTCTTCAGTGAAATCATGTTTTATCAGTGGTCTCTGTCCACCAGGATCCAGTGTTACTATTTTCTCTCCTTTTCTGCTTTATCTTTCCAGAACACCCCTATAACAGATTTGCTTCCTCCCAGGGCTTATTTGATTCCATCAGGCACTCTATTTTCTTGTAATATTAACTATGGCTGAACAATTTTTAAAGCAATTTTATTTCTATTGATGAAGAAGATACAAGTATAATAGAACTGATGTGTGTGTTCAGGAGCACTTGCCCATGCAGGCAGATGCAGAGGCCAGAGGACAATTCCTTCAGTGCTTCTGTATTTTATTATTTGGAGACAGGGTGTCCCAGTGAATCCAAATCTTATTTCTGCTAGACTGGCTGGTCAGAGAGACCCTGTGATTCTCCTTCAGTCTCATTTCCTATAGTTCTGCAGCTACATGTAGGCGGAGCTACTCTCAAATAATTACTCAGAGGCTTACTATAATCACAAATGCTCTTCGAATAGCTCAGGCTTATTACTAACTAGTTCTTACATTTTAGGTAAGCCCATTTTCCTTATTTATGCTCCTCCACGTGGCGATACCTTTATTAGCAAGGCACGTTCATCTCCTGCTCCTTCTTCATCTGACTGGAAACTCCTCTGACTCTGCCCTTCTTTCTACCATTCTCCTTGTTTGATTGTCCTATCTATAATTTGTGCCTGGCTACCAGTCAATTAGCGTCTTATTAAACCAATCATAACGGCATTACTCAGACAGTGTCCAGAAGGATTATTCTGCAGCATAACTGTCGTGTGCAGCAGTTACAGGCACATGACACCACACCAGGCTTTTTTTCATGTGGTGTATGGAGATCTGAACTCGGGTTCTCAGGCTTCTGCAACAAGCACGTTCCTCCCCTAGCCTTCTCCCTGGCTCATGGAGCTGCGTCCTTATGGGTGACAGTAACTGTATTTCTGTGGACAGAATACAGCATGTAGATATAAAATCACTCAAGGAAAATCTGGAAATGGTTACAACTGGAATGGTAGTGTTTTAGTGTGGGAGCAGGGTTGTGAAAGCTATGACACCTTCCCCCGTCCCCAGAAGCTACCTTGCAAACTTGTTTCCCTGTAGTTGGAAGAGCCTGAGTGCTTTGGGAAGAAGTTCACTTTCAGGTTGCAGGAGTGAAGAGTCCCATTTCCTGGGTGGCCAAGTGTGGCTTTTTAACTTGTACTTGAAAAGAACAGGGACAGATTCCAGATGACAAGGAACTTCTCAAAGCCACCCTTGTGACAACCAAAGCCTCCCATGGCATGTATATAAACCAAATTATCTCTAACCACATGGCGTCATGTGTATTTACATTTCCCATTTTTCAAGTTTCTATGGATATTATATAAAACACTTCCTATGCCTCTAAAACTAGAAGTCAAGAGCAGAGATTGTGATGGCTACTCTTAGTTGTCAACTTGAGTAGGATCATAAAAAAGGACATCACTGGGTCTCCTGAGAGAGGTTTTCCTGATCAGATTTTCTATAGTGGGAATACACACCCTAACACGAACAGCGCCTTCTGGTGGCAGACAGGAGAATGGGACGGAGAAGAAGGAAACTTGACTGTTGCTTTCACTCTTGTATGCAACTTCATCTGCCCTAGCCGCCTCCTTTCATCCATCTTAGACCCATTCCCCTGGATTTCCAACACAGGCTGGAGACCAGTGCTCTCCAGGAGTCCTTAAGTATGCTCTCTTAGAAGGAGCAACTACTGGATTCTCAGCCTCTTTAGCATGAGATGGCCACTGTTGGACTGGTAAGACCTTACTGTGTAAATCAATCTCAGAAACCTCCCTTTAATATGCCTTCATTCTACCAATTCTGTTCTTCTACAGATAGATGTCAAAGAAGTCCTTGAAAAGTAATTTATTTTTTCACCTAAAACCCAATTATCAATTCTAGACATAACACTAATTCACTTAGTTATTTGTTGGTTTGTGTTAGTAAAGGAGTAAAGCAGAAAATGGAGTGGTCAGAGGCAATAAAGCAAAGTCTTTAATTCTAACTTAGGAAAATAAATAGACTGGCATGGTAGTGCATGCTGTAATCCTAACCTTGGTAGGCAGAGGCAAAAGGGTCTCAGGTTGGAGGCCAGCCTAGCTACATAGCAAGAATAGAGGTCAATGAATAAATACATAGCCTATATACAAAAAGGACATTGTGAATTGCAAACATAAGAAAGACATACAAAGCAAAGTAAAATAAAACAAAAAATGTTACTCCATCCCTTTCATCGAATCTGAGACTGAACCTCTAATGTCTAGTCGGTCTTTACACCCACAAGAGTAGCATACTTAGCTCTTTTTGATTGAAAAGACACAAAAGCATATGGATAAAAATACTGGGCTTTTTCCTTCTTCTTTTAAACAGGTTTAAAAAAAAAGCAAAGTGTCATGATCTGGAAAGTTGTATGTTTTTGTTTTTCTGCTGGATTATTCTATGAAATGAAATATATTGGTGAGAGATATCTACGCAAATAAATCTGTCCTAGCTCTCACTGCATAATCCTTTCCATTCATCTTTGATAAGCATGCTTCTACTTAGTGGTGGAAGAAAAGTACAAAGAAAAAGTAACCAGGCTGAAGCTGCAGACTTTTGTTCCTGTAAGGAAGAAAAATCTAGAATACCCAGTCTATTCTTTTTAATGATTTATTTAGTCTTGTTTTATGTGCATTGGGTGTTTTGCTTGCATGTATGTTTGTATGAGGGTGTCAGATCCCCTGGAACTAGAGTTACCGATAGTTGTAAGCTGCCATGTTGGTGTTGAGAATTGAACCCAGATCCTCTGGAAGAGTAGCCAATGCTGCTGAGCCATTGCTGCTATTTTTTCCTTTTGCAATTACTTTAGAACCTACAAGTAAAGAAGGCACCAGAGATATGGGTGACTCAGTCAACAAAACATTTGTTCTATGTACAATTGAAGACCTGAGGTCAAGTCCCAAGAAAGGGATAGTCAGTATTCAAACATGAAGATAGGAGGCAGAGGCAAGAGAACCAAGGGAAGCCCCTGGATTTGCTAGCGTAGGGCACACAGTGGTGAACAGCCAAGAAGCCCTGTACCTAACCAGAATGAAGGTGAGAAGCAATGTATGTAACGGTATGTGTGAACCCACACTTAAATATATCATATATATACCCTCAAGAATAAAAAAAGGCAGGATTTATACATCATGAATGATGACCAAAGACATCTTTGTTTTCAAAACTTCAGTGGAAACGAGCTCTCCTGAGATACTTTTTGAGATATTTGTCTCGTCTGAACCACTGCATATCCATGGGACAGTCAGGGACCAACTCTGAATCTTTTCTCTCTCTTTCCATGATTAACCTTTATATTTTCTGACCCAGAATAATTGTAGTTCATGCCACTAAATGCATTTCTTTGTTGCCTTTTCATTCTTCCTTTCAGATTCCCAAGCCTGGGTTACATTAGGAACTCTGCAAGGGTATCTCCTATGCTCTCTTCATCTCTACATCTCATCCACGCAAAACAAGGTCAGATATGTGGACAGAACTCACTCAATAAAAATGAGATGAGCAATAAACATTAAAATCTAGGTGTAAGAACCCCTAGCTGGGGCTGGAGACATGACGCAGCGGTTAAGAGTAGTTGCTGCTCTTATAGAAGATCCATGTTTGGTTCCAAGTTCCCCATTGAACAACTGCTAACTGCCTAAACTTGAGTTCTAGAGGATCCGACACCCTCTTCTGGCTCTATGGGAGCTCTCATGTATGTGCACATATGCATGCGTGCATGCGTGTGTGTGCACACACAAAATAAAATTTAAAATAAGAGTAAATTAGGAAAAGAAACATTAAGGACTAAAGATATATTCACATTATCATATTTGAAATATATTTATAACCTAACTCTTCTCTTGAATAAAAAAGTTAATGTGATTGAATGGAACTTTTTAAAGCTAAGACTGCTTACTTGAAATTTCCCTGATTGATTACTGGCACAGATGTCAGGAAGTATATTTATCATGATAATAATGTGGTTAAAACATTGCAAAGTCCAAAAATATCTTTGTAAAGCCTCCAAGGAGCTGCGTGTTCTTAGAACTAGGTAAGGCTGCTTTACCTCATCTGCATTTTCTTGCATGTCTTCAGTGTGGGGCTAATTATATCAGTTAAAATCTCTTCTTGTCTGCAGGCTGATAACAGGTTTTCTGCACACGCTCCACAGAGCAACAGAAGTTTTGGAGGTTCATTTGTCCTTAACCTGGAGCCTAAGATTCTTTTTATGGTAATGAAGGTAGGGGTTTTTCTTTCTTTCTTTTTCTTTTTAATTGTCAGACAGCTGTGGACTTGTTGTTTTTGCAAAGCATAATAAATTTGAATTGGATGTCAGAACTGCAAATTTCCCTTATTTTAAAATTTTATATAAATTGACAAATTGTACTTATGGCATACAAAATAATATTATTTAGGAATAATTCTAATGTCATTAAATGAAGCTAATTATATAAATAATCTCAAATAGTTATTAATTTTTGTGTGCTAAAATATACTGCCTGAGCATTTTCAAACTATATAATTTGCTATTATTAACCATATTTACTACACTTTGAATAGATCTTGAAAGATTAAAACTTGTTCCTCTCTTCTGAGATTTTGTTTCTGTAACAGTTTGTTTTCTGTTTTTATGACAGCATTCTTGCAGTTGGATGCTTTATACAGTAAAAAGGTTCATTTGCTTCACAAATCTGGTGGCTGGTGAGTCCAAAGAATATGACACCAATGTCCTGAGAAAGTTGGAAAAATGTGACCTTCCCATTTAGGTCTGAGTATTTCATCATCACTTATTCTTGACGCTTCAACCAATTATGGGTTTTGACATCAACCACTTCCTGCTGCAATATGAGAATTTCTACCAAAGACTGAGTCCAGCACTCATCTATAGACATGAACAAGAGTATTTAGAAAGCAGTTTGACAACAAGAGTATTAAGCCCCCTGCCAGGGCAAGGAATCTCTAGCCACGGAATATCTTGATTAAGTTCACAGAAGCTGGCATGAGTTTACAATCAGGGAGTGGGACTCAGATCCAATTAGAAAGCAACTGGTTACCTTTTTAATCTTCATGCCACTGTTGTGCCTGAGGGCACATCCTTCCTGGAAGCTTGGTATTGCAGCATTCACAGCTGGGTAAGCTATTGGTTGCTTTTGCCCTCTGAGAGCCATGTAGCACCTTCTAGCTCTATGGTGGCTAATTATTAGGGACCCACCTCAGGGCTCAATTCCAGCTGGACTTCTCTAGTCCATGGCCAAAGTGTATGGTATCCTCATCAATACAGTCTTACCATCAGGTCCTGGGAGCAATAAAAAGAAAGTCAAGAGCAATAGTCCGTACTTTTATGAGAACTTCTGTGGCTTCCATTGTAGTAGGAACTGTGGGCTGCATTCCTATCACCCAGCTCCTGGCCGCCTGGCTAGCTTATGCCCCAAAATAACAACACACAAACTGTATTCTTTTAAACACTGCTTGGCCCATTAGCTCTAGCCCTTACTGGCTAATTCTCATATCCCGATCAACCCATCTCTAATAATCTGTGTAGCACCAATCTTACCCGGAAAGATTCAGCATGTCTGACCTGGAGGCTTGCTTCATCGTGTCTGGTTCTGAGAGGAGCTGCCCTGCATCTGAGCTCACTTCCTCTTCCTCCCAGCATTCTGTTCTGTTTACTCCACCCACCTATGTTCTAACCTATGAGGGCCAAGCAGTTTCTTTATTAATTAACCAATGACCTTCCTCCATCATTTCCCCTTTTTCTGTTTAAACAAAAAGGAAAGGCTTTCACTTTAACATAGCAAAATTACATATAACAAAACAGCTATCAAGTAAGAATTACAGTTACAATGTTTACATCTACTTTATCTTTGATCATAACTAAGGAAAACTATAACTATCTATATATTCTTTAACTCCATCAAAGACTCCAGAAGGATATAATATTACCTAAGTGAACAAGAAATAAGCAACTTCCAAACTCTTGAAATGACAGAGACATCTCGCTGCCTGGACAGTTACCCAAAGTTCCTCTGTACCGTTGGGGCATCCATCTTCGGCCTACAGGCCCATGGTATCCTGCAGACATTTCCATGAAGCAGGAAAATTCAAAGACAGTTCAGTCACTATCTGCTGTGTCCTGCAGAATGTCTCGCAGATTCTTTCATGAATCAGGAACCCCGAAAGATCATCTCACCTTTAGGCAAGTTCAGCAGTCCCTCTCTCTGTGGGTTCTTTGTGTCCAGTTTATGTAACAGTACAGGCAAGAGCAGTTTCTTGCCCAAATGGCTATCAGACTCCATAAGGATCCTCTTTGATGCCCATCTTCCTCTTTAAGTAGATTGGTACTGCCAGGAGCAGACATGTCTCATTGTCATGAAAAACCCTAAGTTATTAAAACATTAATGCCATATTCTGTAGTCTTTGAAAGATATGAAGAATGTCTATCTAAAATATATCTATGTACATCTAGAAAATCTAACTAACATAACTACAAGCTTGACTATTATTGATAATTATCCATTAACAACGTATATACATTACATTTTTAAATGAACTACACAATCACAATACCTTAATCAATATCAGAAATACATATACATATAACAAAACTGACCTTAAATTAATATCAGTAAACCAAGATTCATATCAATGCAAATTATTCACATCTATATCATCTCCCCCTTTAAATGTAAAAGAACATTTATAAACCATATTTGGGAATATGGGCTCAGTTATTTCTCTCCAAACTGCTTCCTGCTGAATGGGGGCACTGTTAGTGAGGTCTTTTATGGGATAACCTGTCTGCTAGGTTCATCTCAGTCGGCAGTTGAGCAAAGTAATTTTTTGAGGGTGTTCACAGCAACCTTTTGGGAGGGCGTGGTCTGTCATACCATATTGGGATAGAAACAATCCAAAGAGTCTCATCCTCTGTGAAAACAAAAGAAACTCCTTTCCAAAGCATCATGTCCTTAGATTCAAATTTTAAAGTCAAGATATTTTCAAAATATCTATCTTGGATAAGTTCAGCAGCATTTATAAACAAATATCTTTTAGCAGCTGTTGCTCTTTCCTCAGCATTCAAGCAATTCAAACAGAGCATAATAGCATACAGTATCAAGATTCTCATTGTATTTTCCATCTTTGTGCGGCTGAGCATGAGACTCTTAATCTCAGGGTTGTGGGTTCGAGCCCCATGTTGGGCGCCAGGTGTTGCAGTGTAAATGAACGGCAGACGGAAATTATAATAAAATATTCAGCTTTAATTAGGGAAAGATTCACAGAACCGAAGTTCCAGCGGAGAACAGGAAAGCAGAAGGGCCGGCTGGGAGCACGCCCGCAATCTTTATAAGTAAAAAATATCCTTGGGGGACCCCGCCCCCTGCTAGCAAGGTGATTGGCTGGGTCTCCCCTACATTCCTTGACCAACAGCTCCAAAGCTGGCATCATACACCTGAGAAGGCACTGTTTGTTAAAGGAGCTATGCATTAGCCCTCAACATCACTACATTGGACATGAAGACTCTAGCACATGAAACTACTGTGGATAAGGCATATCCAAACCATTTCATGTTTTTGGCTCTAACACATTTCATGTAAGTTTAAAAAAGTCTGCAATCTGGTATCATGTAAGGAAGCAGTGTCTAGAGGACATTAAGCCCAACAGGCTTCATTAATTGTTGCTCTGTTAAAGTGCAGACTATTCTGGGGGATGCTCCAGCAGTGGGAATGTCAAGGTCCTGAAGAAGAGTTTGTGTAGTCACATAGCCTTGGTATTCTGTTCTCCAAAATAGGGAGGCTGAATATCAGCCAGTCAGGATGCACAAAGAAAGTAAGATTATACAGAAATTTTTAAAAAATTTTTATTAGGATATATATATATATATATATATATATATATATATATATGTATTTCTTCACTTCTCTCCCTTCCTCCCCCTCCCCTTCTACCCTCTCCCACGATTCCCATGTTCCATATTTATTCAGGATATCTTGTCTTTTTTTTACTTCTCATGTAGATTAGATCCATATATGTCTCTCTTAGGGTCATTTTTGTTGTCTTAGTTCTCTGGGGTTGTGAGCTGTAAGCTGTTTTTTCTTTACTTTATGTCTAAAAGCCACTTATGAGTGAGTACATATGATATTTGTCTTTCTGGGTCTGGGTTACCTCACTCAATTGATGTTTTCTAGATCCTTCCATTTGCCCACAAATTTCAAGATGTCATTTTTTCCCCACTGTGTAATGTTTCATTGTGTAAATATACCACATCTTTATCCATTCTTTGGTTGAAGGGCATCTAGGTTGTTTCCAGGTTCCGGATATGACAAACAGTGCTGCTGTGAACATAGTTGAGCACACGATTGAGCATCTTTTGGATATACACCCAAAAATGGATTTACTGGATCTTGAGGTAGGTTGTTTTCTAAGAAACTGCCACATTTGTTTCCAAAGCAGCTTTATCAGTTTGCACTTCCACTAACAATGGAGGAATATTCCATTTACCCCACATCCTCTCCAGCATAAGCTGTCTTCAGCGTTATTTTATCTTGGTCACTCTTACAGGTATTAGATGGAATCTCAGAGTTGTTTTGATTTGCATTTTTCTCTGATGGCTAAGGATGTTGAACATTTCCTTAAGTGTCTTTCAGCCATTTTAGATTCATCTGCTGAGAATTCTATGTTTAGGTCTGTACCCCATTTTTTAAATTGGATTATTTGTTCTTTTGATGACCAATTTCTTGAGTTCTTTGTTTATTTTTGAGATCAGCTCTCTGTACGATGTAGAGTTGAGGATTTTTTCTCATTTTGCCGTTCTGTCTTAACCATTTTTTTCTTTTCTTTACAAAAGCTTCTCAGTTTCAAGAGGTCCCATTTATTAATTGTTTCTCTCAGTGTCTGTGCTACTGGGGTTATATTTAGGAAATGGTCTCCTGGGCCATTGTGTTCGAGTGTTACTTCACACTTTCTATTCTATGAGGTTCAGTGTGGTTGGTTTTATGTTGAGGTCTTTGATCCATTTAGACTTGAGTTTTATGCTTGGCAATAGATATGGATCTATATTCATTCTTCTACATGTTGGTATCCAATTATGTCAGCACCATTTGTTGAATATATTTTCTTTTTTCCATTTTATATATTTTTTTGCTTCTTTGTCAAAAACCAAGTGTTTGTAGATGTGTGGATTGATATCCAGGTCTTTGATTTGGTTCCATTGGTCCTCCTGCCTGTTCTTATGCCAATACCAGGCTGTTTTCATTACTGTAGCTCTATAGTTGAGTTTGAAGTCAGATATTGTGATGCTTCCAGAAGTTCCTTTATTGTACAGGATTGTTTAGACTATTCTGGATATTTTGCTTTTCCATATGAAATTGAATATTGTTCTTTCAAGGTCTGTGAAAAATTTTGTTAGGATTTTGATGGGCATTGCATTGAATCTAGAGATTTCTTTTGTTAAGGTTGCCCTTTTTACTATGTTAATTCTACCTACCAAAGAGCATGGGAGATCTTTCCATTTCTTTGTGTTTTCTTCAATTTCTTTATTCAAAGATTTAAAGTTCTTATCATACAGGCCTTCCACTTGTTTGGTTAGAGTTACTCTAAGATATTTTATGTTATTTGTGACTACTGTAAAGGGCGATATTTCTCTGATTTCTTTCTCAGTCCATTTCTGATCTGTATAAAGGAGGGTTACTGACTTTTTGAGTCAATCTTGTAACCTGTTACATTACTGAAGGTGTTTATGAATTGCAAAATTTCCTTGGTAATATTTTTGGGGTCACTTATATAAACTATCATTAGCAAATAATGAGTGTTTGATTTCTTTTTTGATTTGTATCCCCTTGATCTCATTTTGTTGTCTTATTGCTCTAGCTAGAACCTCAAGTACTATATTAAATAAATATAGTGGACAACCTTGTCTTGTTCCTGATTTCAGTGGGGTTGCTTTGAGTTTCTCTCCATTTAGTTTGATGTTGGCTGTTAGCTTGTTGTATATTGCCTTTATTGGGTTTAGGTATGTTGTATCCCTGCTCTCTCTAATACTTTTATTCTGAAGGGATGTTATTTTGTTAAAAGCTTTTTCAGCATCTAATGAGATGATCATGTGTTTTTTCTTTTAGTTTGTTTATGTGGAGAATTACATTGACAGATTTTTGTATGTTAAACCGTCCCTGCATCTCTGGGTTGAAGTTGACTGTTTCATGGTAGATGATTTTTCTGATGTGTTCTTGGATTCGGTTTGCTGGCATGTTATTGAGTATTTTTACATTAATGTTCATTTGTGAGATTGGTCTTTAATTTTCTTTCTTAGTAATGTCTTTGAATGGTAGTAGTAGTTATAGCCTTGTAAAAAGGGTTTGGTAATGTTCCTCCTGTTTATGTTGGGTGGAACAATTTGAGGAATATTGGTATTAGTTCTTCTTTGAAACTCTTGTAGAATTCTTCATGGAAACCATCTGGCCCTGGGCTTTTTTTTTTCTTTCTGTTTGGGAGATTTTTGATGACAGTTTCTAGATTTTTTTCACAGTTATAGGTCTATTTAATTTGCTTGTCTAGTCTTGATTTAATTTTGGTAAGTGATATTTTTCTCGAAAATTGTCCATTTTCTTTAAGTTTTCCAATTTTGTGGAGTACAAGTTTTTGAATGACTTGGTGATTTTCTGCATTTTCTCTGTGTCTGTGGTTATGATCCCCTTTTCATTTTTGATTCTCTTAATTTGAATATTCTCTCTGCCTTTCGGTTAGTTTGGCTAAAAGTTTGTCTGTTTTATTAATTGTCTTGAAGAATCAACTCTTTGTCTCAGTGATTCTTTGTATTGTTTTCTTTATTTCTATATTGTTGATTTCTGCTCCCAATTTCATTATTTCCTGCCATCTAGTCCTCCTGGATGAGCTTGTTTCATTTTGTTGTAGAGTTTTTAGATGTTTTGTTAGTTCACTAATATAGGGTTTTCCCAGCTTCTTTATATAGGCATTTAGTACTATGAACTGTTCTCTTAACACTGCTTTTCATTGTGTCCCATAAATTTGTATATGTTGTGTGGTCATCTTTGTGGGATTTTTAGGAAGCCTTTAATTTCTTCCTTGACCCATTGGTGATTCAGGTGAACATTGTTTAATTTCCATGTGTCTGTGGGCTTTCTCAAATTAGTGCTGCTGTTGAATTCTAATTTTAAGCCATAGTGATCTGATAAGATAAGTGGGGTTATTCCAATTTTTTTGCATCTGTTGAGGTTTGCATAGCTACCTAGTATGTGGTCAATTTTTTGGAAGGTTCCATGAGGTGCTGAGAAGAATGTATGTTCTTTTGTGTTTGGATGAAATGTTCTATAGATGTTTGTTATGTCCATTTGAGTCATAACGTCTGTTAGTTCCCTTATTTCTCTGTTAAGTTTCTATCTGGCAGACTTGCTCAGTGGTGAGAGTGGGATGTTGAAGTCTCCTACTATTAGTGTGTGATTTAAGCATAGGTAATGTTTCTTTTACATATGAGAGTGTCCTTGTATTTGGGGCATAGATATTCAGTATTGAGATTTTTCTCTTGATGATTTTTCCTGTGGGTGACATGAAATTTCCTTCTTTGCCTCTTTTGATTGATTTTAGTTTGAAGTCTATTTTGTTAGATATCAGGATAGCTATCCTAGCTTTTTTTCTTAGGTCCATTTGATTGGAAATTTTTTTCCCAACCCTTTACTCTGAAGTGATGTCTGTCTTTGAGTTTGTGATGTGTTTCTTGCATGCAGCGGAAGAATAGATTCTGTTTTTGTATCCAGTCTGTTAGCCTGTGCCTTTTTATAGGTGAGTTGAGTTCATTTACATTAGAGGATATTAGTGACCAGTGATTTCTAGTTCCTGTTATTAAAGTTTTCATTGTTGGTGATGTTATTGTATGTGTTTTTTTTTTGTTCTTTGGGATTTGCTGCTAGGAGGCCATCTATTGTCTGTTTTTTTTTTTTTTTTTTTTTTTGTGAATGTAGCTAACTGCCTTGGGTTGGAGTTTTTCTTCTAGTACTTTGTGTAGGGGTGAATTTGTGGTTATGTATTGGTTAAATCTGGTTTTATCATGGAATATCTTTCTTATTTTGTCCATCTATAGTGGTTGAAAGTTTTGCTGGGTGTAGTAGTCTGGACTGGCATTCATGGGCTCTTAATGTCTGCCTAACACTTGACTAAAACCTTCTGGCTTTCATTGTTTTCATCAAGAAGTCAGGTGTAATTCTAATAGATCTCCCTTTAATTGTTACTTGGTTTTTTTTCCCTTTGGAGACCTTAATAATCTTTCCTTATTTTGTATATTTAGTTGTCTTGATTATTATGTGGCATGGGGATTTTTTTTTTTTGGTCCATTCTATTTGGTATTCTGTAAGGTTCTTGTATCATCATATGAACAGCTTTCTTTAGGTTGGGAAAGTTTTCTTCTATGATTTTGTTGAATATATTTTCTGTCCTTTTGAGTTGGATATCTTCTC
This sequence comes from Chionomys nivalis, assembly GCF_950005125.1. NCBI lineage: Eukaryota > Metazoa > Chordata > Mammalia > Rodentia > Cricetidae > Chionomys > Chionomys nivalis. The sequence continues at coordinate 23,941,059 of NC_080087.1, read as the reverse complement.
CTTCTTCTATCCCTATTATTCTTAGATTTTATCTTTTCATGGTGTCTCATATTTCCTGGATATTTTGTGTTACGTTTTTGTTAGATTTAAAATTTTCTTTGACTGATGAGTCTATTTCCTTTATTGTATCTCAACACTTGAGATACTCTCTTCTATTTTTTGTATTCTGCTATTTATGCTTGCCTTTTGGTTCCTGACTGTTTTCCCATATTTTCATTTCTAGAATTTCTTCAGTTTATGTTTTCTTTATTCTCTCTATTTCAGGTTTGAAGTCTTGAATCATTTCTTTCACGTGTTTGCTTTTTCTCGGTTTTCTTTAAGGTTTTTGCTGATTTCTTCCAATTTTTTGTTTGTCTTTTCCTCCATTTCTTTGAGAGAATCTTTCATTTCTTCTTTAAGGGCCTTCCTCAAACATTCTCCTATTTTGGGGGGTAATTTTTTCCTGCTTAACCTGTATCGGGATATTTCAGGCTTGCTGTTGTAAAGCCACTATTCTTTTGTCAATGTTTCTCTTTGTGGTGTTGTGTTCTTATCTTGTCTACAAATCTTTTCCTCTAATAAGATAGGTGTGATTGGGCTCATGCCTCTGGTGGTCTGTTGCGGGAGGTCCTTCCACTCCTCCAGCCACTAGCCACTGAGATACCAGCCCATTGGGGCGTGGTCTCTCTCCCTTTAAAAAAGCGGCTACTTCCCTCCTTGCTCTCTCTTTACTTCCTTCTCTGGTCTGGCTACTAGACTTCTTCCTGATTGCGCAGAGGGCTGTTGTCTGGGATGGTGATCTGTAAGTTTTTTCCCCTTTAAATAAATACCACCCTATTAATCATAATTCCAAACTGCTGTGGGATTGTTTATGACTTACGCCTTCATCTGGCACCCAACGTTTGGATTTAGGACCCCTCCTTCCCCCGCTCGGCTGTCTGCAGCCAGTTCGGCCATGGCCTGTGCCTTGCAGTCTGTGCCTTGTGTGTGGAGCCAGCAGTTTAACATAAATCATCATGCAGAGGCTTTTCTTGCTGCAGTTCTTTATATTTTCCCTTTAGACAACTCAGATTGACTTCAAGTCCTCACGCAGCCTATCGTTTGCCTCCCTACGTGGATTTAAACTCCACAGGCCAGCGTATTCTCTGCCCATGTGGTTTGTTCTTTTCTGAGTCGTTTTCAAATCTCCCTTGCAAGAGCAGCTCTTAAGCGGCATGAACCAGAGCACGCGGTTACTGGTTGCCGAAAGCTGCAACCCCTTGGGATGACTCTGTCATGTGGAGGCATACGCGGCTTCTGGGTTACTCTTCTCTACCCCTGGATTCTGGGTTTATGGTTCCGTGTACGGAATTGATTTAATTACATTTACTTTGTTGAGCAACTTGCATTTTCTAGTTTTTAACAAATACTAGGCGGACACTAAAACAGGACCTCATTTTCGTCGCGACTTGGCAACAGCGCCACCTGCTGGATAATAGGTAATATGGCAGTTTTCATTTCCAACACAAATTTTACTGTTTTGGTTACCAAAACAATGGGTTATATCATGCAAGGTTTATATGACTATGGAGATAACTTCATTTACTGGTTACTAGGTTTCAGTATTCTTTTGAATATTCTATCATTTAGGAAGATTATAGCACTCCTAAGAACCATACAATCTTTACTAGAAACTCATGCAGGTCAGGAGATTCAGGATTCAAAAGCTTTGGAATCATAGGTGCAGAATGGGGACCAAAAAATTGCTACCTCAGTGAAATCACTAGAAACACATGCAGGTCAGGAGATTCAGGATTTAATAGAGACAATAATAAAAAGACTTGAAATGATTGAAGAAATTATTGGAGCTGGTGAACAGAGTAAGAAGGCACAAGGACAGGATACAATGCCACCACCAGCTATTAGAACTGGCTTACCCAGGGTTTTAGCGACTGACCCTGTAATTCATTATGACAAAGCGTCAACTTCTAAAGGCTCAAAGGGAGTCAGAGAAGCTAGATGGATGCCAATAGCAATAAATGATCTAAAAGAAATTAAGCAAGCTATTGTTACCTTTGGCTTGCACTCTGCATATGTTAAGGAAATGATAAGGACTTGGGCTTCTAATGCTAGAGCTACCCCCCACGATTTCCATCAGTTAGTATCTGCAATTTTAGATAATGGACCTTCCTTGATGTTTGGAATCTATTTCAGAGAAGAATCCAAACATATGGAACATCAAGGAAGAGCAAAAGGTGTGGAGGTTTGCCAAGATCAAATTCTTGGTGCAGGAGAATGTGCTGATCCACAGGTCCAAGTTCTTTATGATGATGAAGTACTGTGTCTATGTCACCAAGCAGCTTTAAATGCTTGGAATAGGCTACAAGATTCAGCAAAAAGGGTTGAATCATATACCAGAATTAGGCAGAGACAGAGAGAACCCTTTATTGACTTTTTGCAAAGATTAATTAATGCTCTGGACATAGGGGTAACAGACTCAGAAGCTAGATGACTACTTCTTGAATCTCTAGCTTTTGAGAATGCAAACATAGAATGCAAAAAGATAATTGGGCCTTTAAAGTTTAGATCAGCACCTATGGGTGAATGGATTCAGCATACAATGAATATTGAGATGTTTAGCTATAATGATGAATCTTGGGTAGGAGAAGCGATTTCCAAAGCAATGAGGAGACATCAAACTGCCAGATGTTTTAATTGTGGTAAATTAGGACATCTGAAAAGGGATTACAGGCAAAGGATTTCTAGGAATAATATCCCTTCTGGGAATGACAAAAATAGGAGACCTTGGCCTTCTTATTATCATACCATATATTACCAAGGAAAACTACAAATCCCAGAAAGATCCATATCTGTGGGCTGACAGACACTTCTTGTAAAATCTCCCACATGGTACATTCGAAAAGGCTGTTAAAGTCTTGAATGGTAATGTTTTTAGACCTTTTTTTTTATTTATAAAAGAAAATTATTTACTTGTAATGATGTTTTCCTGCCAGTGGTGGCAAAAGAAATGTACCTGAGTCCATGTGGTCTAAGCCAGAGCCGGTCTGAAACAATTAACTCAAAATGAAAATTATTGTACTGCCTGAGAAGTTAGATTGGTCACGGAAGGGGTCACTTTGTCTGCCGGTGTGGTGGCTCTTGCTTCAAAACCGCAGGTGCTTCCGTTAATTCAGGCAGTTGGGCCTTGGAAGGCAGGCAGGGAATGGTTAACGTGCTCTGGCCCAAGAAAGTCTGAAAGAAGGGGCAGGCCCACAGGCTAGGAGTAAGGGGCCGAGTGGGGGTCACCGCTCTGCAACTGTATCGTGGCCTGGAGTGGGGGAAGGGAAAGCGAGCTGGGAGCGCGCTGTGAAAGCTAGCAGGCTATGCTCACCCAATCGCACTTCCTGAGCTCCGGTAGCTAACTTGCTCTCAAAGGCTGGGAAAGATCGAGCTTGTGTCCCCCCCCCCCCCGTGCTGGGGCAGAGGCAAAATAGCCTGACGTTGGATGCCAAATGTAATGACGTAAATGAATGTAGACAGATTATAAAAATATATACAGCTTTAATGGGGAAATAGACTTACAGGACCACAGGTTCCTGCAGAGAACAAGAAAGCAGAAAAAAGGGCTGCTGGGATCACGCCTGCAGATTTATCAGTAAACATTAGCCCGAGGCAAACACGCCCCCTAATGGGTGGGGCTTATCCCTACACCAAAGCAATGAGGAGACATCAAACTGCCAGGTGTTTTAATTGTGGTAAATTAGGACATCTGAAAAGGGATTGCAGGCAAAGAATTTTTAGGAATAATATCCCTTCTGAGAATGACAAAAATAGGAGACCTCAGCCTTCAGGTATATGTAGGAGATGCGGTAAAGGCCGACATTGGTCCAATGAATGCAGGTCAACAACAGACAGACAAGGCAACCCGATACCATCGGGAAACTCCTTGAGGGGCCTCTCGCAGGCCCCCAAGCCAACAGTGGCCCAGTCATTCCCAGTCACAGTGGAGAACGTGCCTCACCAAGAAAATTAAAAGCACCAATTTCTGCTGTAAAAAGTAATACTGGTCTAAATGATGAATTACGCATGGAGGATGAGTCAAAAAACCCAGTAGGACAGAGTAAACGTATATTTTGGCAGACTTCTATTAACGATCAAAGACCAAAGCTAAGAGTCTGTATAAATGGCACTTTTATTGAAGGCTTATTAGACATAGGTGCGGATGTAAGTATCATTACTCCAGAATCTTGGCATCCGAATTGGCCTCTTCAAGAGGTAGATGTTCAGTTCCTGGGAATTGGAACCCTATCTCGTGTAAAACAAAGTACAAGATGGGTTGAATGCATAGGGCCTGAAGGGCAAATAGGAAGGCTAAGGCCATATATTGCCAATATTGCAATAAATTTATGGGGCCATGACCTGCTACAGCAATGGAATACCCAGATCAACATTACTGTAGTTCCAGGAACTCATAATTCTGGAAACGATATGATGAGGTATTATGGGAAAAGGTCACCAGCCATTCAGGCTGTACAAGAACATACAGCAAATACCAAACCTTTAGAGGTACCAACAGCCCTACCTTTAAAATGGCTAACTGAGAAGCCAATATGGATCAAACAGTGGCCTCTAGATGAAGATAAATTACAGGCATTGGAACAGCTGGTGCAAGAGTAACTAGATGCTCACCATATTGAAGAATCAACCAGCGCTTGGAATTCTCCTGTGTTTGTTGTAAAAAAGAAATCAGGTAAATGGAGAATGGTGACAGATTTAAGAGCTGTCAACAAGGTAATTCAACCTATGGGCCCACTACAATCTGGAATTCCTTTGCCTTCTTTATTACCAAAAGGATGGCCTCTTATAGTTATTGATTTGAAAGATTGCTTTTTCACTATACCGTTACAAGAAAAGGATAGAGAAAACTTTGCCTTCACAGTGCCTACTTATAATAATTCTCAGCCTAATAGGAGATATCAATGGACTGTCCTCCCACAGGGTATGCTCAATAGTCCTACATTGTGCCAATATTTTATAAGTAAGCCATTGGAAATAATTCGTAAACAATTCCCCAAGTCCATAATTTATCATTACATGGATGACATCTTGTTATCTGATTCAAATAAAGATACTTTAGAAAGGATGTTTGAAGAAGTAAAGAAAGTCTTGCCTAGGTGGGGATTACAAATTGCCCCTGAAAAGATTCAAAGAGGAAATTCTATTAATTACCTAGGTTACAGAATAGGGTTAGAGAAAATTAAAATGCAAAAGGCACAAATTAGGAGAGACTGGTTAAAGACTCTTAATGACTTCCAAAGATTGTTAGGAGACATTTCCAGTCTACAACCAGCTGTTGGGTTAACACCTGATCTAATAGTTCATTTAAACAAAACCTTAGATGGTGATAAAGATTTAAATAGTCCAAGAAAACTGACAGCTGAAGCAGAAAAGGAACTGACAATGATTGAGGAAAAATTACAGGAGGCACATGTGGATAGGGTGAACCCAAATCTTAGCTGCATCCTAGTTATATTGCCTTCCAGAATTTCTCCTACAGGGATTCTAATGCAGAGGGAAGATATTATTTTAGATTGGATATTTATACCTAATAAACCAAGTAAAAAAATTAAAAACTTATGTGGAAAAAGTCTCTGAATTAATTATAAAAGGTAAGCTGAGACTTCGTCAACTAGCAGGTATAGACCCAGCAGAAATTATAGTGCCTTTTACTACTGAAGAAATAAAAAAGTTATGGGAAGACAATGAACCATGGCAAAGAGCTTTGCTAATTTTTTTTGGAGAAATTAATAGCAACTATCCCAAAAGTGATAGACTTAACCTTATAAAGAGAACTTCTTGGATTCTTCCTAGAATTGTACGGGATGCTCCAATAACTGGAGCCCGTACGTTCTATACTGATGCAAATAAATCAGGGAAAGCAGGTTATAAGTCAGATGAATTGAGTAAGGTGGAACAAAGCCCTTATAATTTTGTCCAAAAGGAAGAATTATATGCCATTCTTATGGTGCTAAGGGATTTTAAAGAACCTCTTAATACAGTTACAGATTCACAATTTGCAGAAAGAGTTATCTTGCATATTGAAACTGCTGTATTTATACCAGATGACACAGAGTTGATTTCATTGTTTATCCAGGTACAAGACAAAATCAGGAACAGGCTTTGTCCGATGTACATAACACACATCTGGTCCCATACAGGTCTGCCTGGTCCTCTAGCATAAGGCAACGCTGAGATTGATCAATTATTGATTGGAAGCTTGTTGCAGGCCTCAGAATTTCATAAGAAGCATCATGTCAATAGTAAAGGCCTAAAGAAAGAATTTTCCATCACATGGCAACAAGCTAAGGACATTATAAAGAGATATCCTACTTGTTCTTTCTATAATCAAACACTGTTGCCTGCAGGGAGTAACCCAAAGGGTACTAAGAGAAATGAAATCTGGCAGATGGATGTGTTCCACTTTATGGAATTTGGTAAATTAAAATATGTACACCACACCATAGACACGTATTCAGGTTTTCAATGGGCTACTGCCCTGAGCTAAGAAAAGGCTGATTCAGTAATCACACATCTATTGGAAGTTATGGCCATCATGGGAATACCTGCACAAATAAAGACAGACAATGGTCCAGCATATGTATCTAAGAAAATGAAACACTTTTTTGCTTATTATAATATAAAACATATTACAGGTATACCACATAATCCCACAGGTCAGGCAGTTATAGAAAGATCAAATCGTACTCTAAAGGATATGCTGAACAAACAGAAAGGGACCGAAAATACCCCCAGAAATAGATTACATAATGCTTTATTGACCTTGAATTTTCTTAACGCTAATGAGAAAGGAACGACAGCAGCAGAAAGACATTGGATAATGGAAAAGTCTGCTGAACTAAATCAACCAATTTATTTCAAAGATGTGCTGACCTCTCAATGGAAGCCAGGAGATGTGCTACGTTGGGGAAGGGGTTTTGCTCTTGTTTCCACAGGAGAAGAAAAATTGTGGATACCATCAAAAGGTTCGATTTGAAGAGGAGAAACCTCTTGGAAAGGAGAAATGACAACTCCTCCACAATGATGATATTCCTACAGGTGGTAAGAAAAACATATAGAATGGGGGCAGGGTTCTGTTCTTATCTCCACAGGAAAACACTCATTTTTGAAAAATTCAGGGAACCCTGGATGTTTGGATACTGACAGATGGAAAAATACCTGCCCAATAGGAACTATCAAGAAAACTGAATAGGTTGTGTAAGTAAAATATATTAAACCATATTTCTAAATTTATAGAGCTGGTTTTGAAGTTGGACTCTGGCTCAGTCCCTCTCCAATTCCAAGCCTGTTGGTAAGAGAAAAACCCAGAATTTCTGGAGTTTCTGTCTCATGTCAAGAGCCATGATAGGGGACAGAAAGAAATATGAGTTTAGAAAACATCTTTGCTTTTCTTCACATCTATCATACTTTTCATTGAATATATCTATCATGCATTTCATTGAATATATATATATATATATGTCTATATATGTCTATATGATTAATGTTTATGTTTTTCACAATGAACAATGAGTTTTTCCTGAAGTGACATTTGAAGTTTCCAGGAAGAAGATGGGGCCCCATAACAACAACTCCACCTGGTTTACATGACGTCATGATACTGATAGCGCTACTACAAGACCTGTTTTGGGTACCAGCTGCACAAGACAGTTCCAACTTGGTTACCTGAAACGGTGCACATCTTATACAACATTCTGGCCAGACCTGCACAAAATACTCAGAGACTATTTGCAATTTTAAAAGACATTGATCTTGAAATTTAACCATCATTTTACTTTCACAGGATCCCCCAGAAAGAACGTCGCCCCCATGACAGCTGGAAGTAACTCTAGAGGACGATGTCCCCTCTCCCAGTAAAGTTTGTCCTTGGGTTTAGGGACATCATTTAGGGGTTGATTATAATTGGTATACGGTTGAGGGTTGAGGAAGAAATTTTATAAGCTCAGGGATCATTTGAAAAAAAAAAGAGGGATAATCGGATGATGGGATAATAGATTGATACTTGTTGGTACTTGTGAATTATTATTTTGAGACAAATATATTGGTATCGATTCTTATATATTGATATATTGACTATTGTATGCATGTATGTTTCTACCTCTGTTTAAAAACATTTTTTATGTATTGACATATATTGTATTGATATATATATTGTATATATTTACCATATTGCAGTGTACATTCTACCTCTGATTAAGATACTTACATATTGTTTGTGTTTTGATATATATTTACCATACTGCAGTGTATATTTGTACATTGTTTATATTTGGAGATCATTGTCCTCATTTGTTTCACAGTCGTTTATTGTCTTAGTCTTTAAGTTAGATAGGTATTGAGAATTATATAGATCAATAGTATTCTAAGTTTGTCATTTATAATTAGACTAATCAGGTTCTTTAGATACATAGAGATTATACTCAGTATAGATAGATAATCTTCAACCTCTTCAAAGAGCTATAGAAAATGGCCTTTAATCAACTCAGAGTTTTGTGGTAGTGAGACACAATTGCTCCTGGCAATACCGCTCTATTCCCGAGAGAATGTTGAGCACCAAAGACACTTCACCTGGAGCCTTTCTTCTTGGCTGAACTGGCCTTTGGGCAAAGAAATGCCCATACCTCAACCACTGACTGAAATACAGAGTATCTGTGAATGGAAAAAACAGGACTGTCATATCCTGCCAAGACAGGGTAAGATAGTTTTGACAAGTTTTTTGCCTTTGAAAATGGTATGTCAGTTATGTTAGGCCTTAGCCAAAGTTGGTTGCTTCAACGCTGCAAACGTGACCTTGGGTGATTGCCCAGGTAGCTAGTTGTCACTGTGATTTGTTGCATGTTTTGGAAGTTGTTTGATTGCACTTCCTAATTACTCAGGTAACATTATTTCCCTTCTCAGATCTTCGATGGGGTTGAAGACTATATAAATGTAGTGACTTTCCACTCATGACTTGGCCAAGCTATTTATTATACAAGACCTAAGCTAGTTAGAATAGGATATTTGTACTTATTGTATATAATTTCATAGTAGGTTTATTTTTTATTTATTTATTTATTTTTAATTAAAATTAACACTTGCTTCCCGTTTCCCATTTCCCTCCCCCTCCTCCCACATATTGCCTTCTCCCCCCCACTCCCTCCCCCTATCCCCACTCCTCTTCTCCTCCCCCCACTCCATTCCCCCTCCCTCTCGATACTGAAGAGCAGTCCAAATTCCCTGCCCTGCGGGAAGACCAAGGTCCTCCCACTTCTATCTAGGTCCAGGAAGGTGAACATCCAAACAGGCTAAGCTCCCACAAAGCCAGTTCATATATTAGGATCGAAACCTAGTGCCATTGTCTGAGGCTTCTCATCAGCCTTCATTGTCTGCCATGTTTAGAGAGTCCAGTTTCAACCCATGCTTATTCAGTCCTCATAGTAGGTTTAGAACTCTCTTACTTAAACAAAAGGGGGAGGTGTTGCTGGAGGTCCTTCTGCTCCTCCAGCCAATAGCCGCTGAGATACCAGCCCATTGGGGCGTGGTCTCTCTCCCTTTAAAAAAGCGGCTACTTCCCTCCTTGCTCTCTTTACTTCCTGCTCCAGTTCTGGCGACTAGACTTCTTCCTGATTGCGCAGAGGGCTGTTGTCTGGGACAGTGATCTGTAAGTTTTTTCCCCTTTAAATAAATACCACCCTATTAATCATAATTCCAAACTGCTGTGGGATTGTTTTTGACTTATGCCTTCAGTGGTCACTCTTCCAGGTACCAGTGAATCCTAAACTCAGGTGGTTGCTCCTCATGGTGAAGTTGATTCCACAGTTCTAGTAATATTGTAGGTCACTTGGCATTACTGGAGGTTGCTTGGTGCACCGAGAGGTTGATCTGTAATACTGGGGGTCATTTGGTCCTGCTTCCATGGAGGTTGCTTGATTGGGCCTGCTCTCATGGAGGTTGCTAGCTTTAGTCCCACAGAAAAGATTGGCTCAGGCCTGCTCTTGTGGAGTTCTTTGGCTTGGGACTGCTTCCAAGGAATTTGCTGGCTGGGGCCTGCTCCCATGGAGGCCTCTGGCTCGTTCCCAGTCCTACAGAGGTCACTGGCTCAGATCTGCTCCCCCAGGAACTCTCTGGAAGCAGCCATCCACATTCCCTCAAATGATAACCTGTTCTCTGTGGGAAGTCTTAAAATTGTGAAGAGCAAGAAATTGACTTTCATCAGATAAAGTCTGGCAATAATGAACATCTTCCTGATAACTCTGATCACTCTTTCCAAGGAGCTGAAATGGTAATTAATGCAAAAGCTGTGTTTATTGATTCGTGAAATTGAGTGTGTGCAGCCCTTTGATACTGGGTCTTCTTGATAGTTAAGGTGTGTATGTGTGGGCGTGTGAAACATATTGCACATTAAAGACTCAATTTATTTGACAAGATATTACAACAAAGCAGACTTCATGTATATGAAAATTGGAGGCTTTTGTTTGCTTTGCTAAAGTAAAGACAAAGGAGCAGGTGTCCTCCCCACCTCTTTCTCTGAGTCCCACTCCCACACCTTTACATTGTATGCCTTCTTTATATGGCAGCCACAGGACTCCAGCAACATTATCTGTTGTTCTCAAGGTCATAGCTAAGAATTTAGTTAGGGAAACTCCTGCAACTCCAGATTTTTTAGTGAGAGACCAGGACATCAATTCTGTCTGATAAGTTCCCTGAAGTACTCAATGAGGCACCATGGCATGGTGGGGGTGGAGCTGAAACAAGACTCCAAAAAAAGAAAATAGAAAATTTAATTTAATCTATAAAGGTACTGGACTGGGACCCTTACAGCTTATAGACCTTTTTCTTTTTTCAATATTTTAAATTGTTTTGTTTGTTGCTCAATATGTATATCATTAATTTTGACTAAATATTAATCATGATGAATGTCAAAGAAATACTGAAATAAGGATTAAAATAATCTTACTTGCACATGCAGAGTACATGTACATATTATAATAGCACATCAAAACACACACATTTTCATGTAGATATTAACTACACACATATACATCTGTAAGCATTGTTTGCGTGCAGAACCATATACTGCACACATACAACACAGTATAACTATATATACACCATCATAGTTATAGATGTTGTACTATCCATATGTCCAGTAGAAGATATTATAAATTCTCTACCTTAAGGGTGGTTGGGTGAATATTGGTCCTGAAAATTTCAAGACTTTATTTCTAGAAACAGAAAATATTACACTATTTAGGACAAAATATTTCTTTGCAGATGTGTTTGCGCCAAGATCTTGAGAGAGGAGGATTACCTTGGCTTATTTGGGTTGGACGTTAACACAGTTTAATACCTCTTTACCAGGAAAAAGCAAGGATAAGTATCAGTCTCTACCTTAGTCTCTGTCTTTCTCTTCCAGGCACCATGACTACAGAGGTAGACTTGACTGATGTCCCAGAGTCAAGGTCTGCTGGTAGTCAAGACTTATAATTTTTGAACAAAAGTCTTGAAATACAGGCAGCCTTAGACACAAATGTAGATTAGAGACTGAACAGAAGTCATGAGCAATATACTGGAGAGTTCTGAAATTTGAAGACTTAGAATTGGATAAAGCCAGTGATTTTGAACTGGAGCATACTAAAAAAAGCAAGTGGGTAAAGTAGAACAGAGACTCATTGGAATTCTCCATTGAACAGTAACCTTTCTCCCACAGGAGAGAACTCGCTGAGAGTATTTCCTTCCCATTCACGTCTAAGGTTTAAACAGTTGGCCTCAAAGGAGCCACTGTGAAGACGAAGAAAGCTCTAAGTGTGGGAAAGCCATGAAGTTAAGTAGGGCTTGATAATATGTCACAGGCTCCTGGAAGACAGATTTCCAGTAAACATACCAGGAGCTGAGGGAGAGATGTGGGTGAAGGCAACACTCTGAGCGAGCAGAAATAGCCAAAGCGAAGAAAAGCCACTCATGTCTGCTGAAGGATCTTTATTCTTCCTATTAGTATTTCCTTCCTTCCTTTTTTCCTTCCTTCCTTTTTTCCTTCCTTCCTTTTTTCCTTCCTTCCTTTTTTCCTCCCTTCCTTTTTTCCTTCCTTCCTTCCTTCCTTCCTTCCTTCCTTCCTTCCTTCCTTCCTTCCTCCCTCCCTCCCTCCCTCCCTCCCTCCCTTCCTTCTTTCCTCCCTCCCTCCCTCCCTCCCTCCCTCCCTCCCTCCCTCCCTCCCTCCCTCTCTCCCTTTCTCCCTCCTTGCTTCACTCCTTGCCTCTCTCCCTCCCATCCTCCCTTTCTTCCTCTCCCCTTTTTTCCTCCTTTGTTCCACTGTGCTAGAATTCTCAGCAGAATTCTATACTGCTATACTGCTATACTGTCAATGATTCTTCAGAATATCACACATGAACTTTGAAAAACCCTGACTCCTCTGTCAAAGTGCTTTTACTCCTCCTTTTGCTAACCCCCTTTTTATGTTTTCATCCTTTTCTTTTTTTTGGGCAAGGTCTCATTATGTTGCTTAGCTCTCCTTGAACTCATTTTGTAGCCTGTAATTTGCAGTTCCCTGGTCTTGGCCTCCTGAGTTCTGGCATGGCTGGTGTATGTCATGGGTGGCATGCTACAGATTTGCTATGGGCCACTCTTCTCTCTTCCACTCTTCTCTTTTTACAAAGAAAACTTCAATTTTTATTATTATTATTTTTAAATTGGTGTATATGTGTGTGGGAGTGGGGTTGCAGGTGGGTCTTTTATTCCTGATTGAAAGTGTCTGTAGAGACTGAGAAGGAGGCATCAGGCTCTCTGGAGCTGGAGTTTCAGGCAGTTGTGATCTGTCTGCTGTGGGTATTGGGAATCGAATTCAGGGTCTCTGGAAAAGCAGTATGTGCTCTTAACTTCTGAGCCAGCTATCTAGCCCTGACAAAGGAAACTTGAATTGAATTGAAGGTCACTGGGCCAGTAGGGGCACACATCTCACCCTATGGAGAATAACACATGCTATCAGGGTCTGCTAGACTTTGTTTCTGATACAGGAGTTAGATAAGACTTCAAGCTGACTTTCTTGGAGAGGCCAGCATTTTATGAATGGGAATCTGCTACCTTAGAGATGAGGATCATGGCAGAAGGAACTGACTGTCTTCTGTTTTATTGTTGCTGGGGAAAATGAAACCTTACATTTGGCCACTGTTGTTGACTTGATTCATGGTGGAGGTCACATAATGACATTCTTTCCTTAATAAAACAGGAAAGAATGTGATGCATATCTTTTCTTGTTGAGGGAGTGAGCATGGTTTTCCATTTTTCCTGTATGCAGTCAACTATGAGATTGAAAGGCTGGCAGGAGTGAGGATCTTGAATTACTACACAAAATGTAAAACTCAATAATGTGCAGTAACCAACAAACAGTATTGTGATATGCAAGAGGAATATCTTTTATTTTAAGCTATTGTATTGCAAAATTTACTTATCATACCAATAATAAAGTAATGGAAAACTCACGTTAACACATCTCACAATTCACACATATCACATCACACATGTACAAAGCACACACTTCCTTACACTCCACTGGGAGCACCAGGATCTTTTCATAGAAAGTCCCAGAACCCATTACCCTTTTGGGTCACTGAAGAGACAGACACAATAGAGTACCTTCCAGGTTAGCAGAGATTCGTGCTTCATTTTTTTGAGCCTTCTTTTCTTTCAAATGTCGGATGCCATTTTGGTATACATGGAGATGGCCAAGTGTGGAGGTACAAGGTAAGAAGGTGAGCTGAGGAAGGGAAAACGAGTGACCTGGTGGATAATTATCAATATGGAAGAGCCAGTGTTTGGCAGAATGAAACAGAGAGGTCTGCCAATCCCTTGTTCAACAATCATTCTATTTGACTGGTCTTTCTCCCAATTCGAGAAGTCATTTGAACCACACATTAGGGACAGATGGTCACTCTAATAAAACACTCGTTTCTAGAGGAAACTAAAACTGAAAACACTGAGCTGGTGAGCAATCATCTCACTATAAAGACCATCAAAAATGATTAAAGACCTGGTGTCTGTGGTCAGTAAGAAGCACTCACTCCTCCATCATTACAGAATTTTCTATTTTCTAAGAAAGTGTTTTCAGTTTTGCATCTTTAATATTTAATTTTTTAACCTCATTATTTTTGTAAGCTTGAATAAATATTTCAAGTGTAACTTCTGCTCCATCATTCTGGAATTCTCAGCAGACGGTCCTGCCATATTGCTAAAGTTTCTTGAGACCATTGGATATGAACTTTAAAAGTTCCGGACTGTTCTTTCAAACTAGCTCTAAGTAGGAATTCCTACCACCAGTAGCCTTTAAGTTACCCACCCACTTGGGTGTGGCCTATTATACTGTAAATACCCACATAAAGCACAAGGTTGCTCTCTTTTTAGGCTGCTGGATTCAGTTCCTGTTCCCCTTTTGAGCAGAAGACTGTAATCTGTGAGTCTACCCCTAAATAAATAACCCTCTATTATACTAAATTCTGAGCTGGTGTGGGATTTCTTTTAAGCGTCTATCTTCAGCTTTATCCCTCCATTCTTAACTAATTTCATAATGGAAATTTGTTTTTTTTATGCCTAGCTACAAACCATAAACCTGTGTTCATGGTTGCATTTCTGTCTAGTTCTTATTAGAGATTACAGCCTCAAATAATTCTTTCTCTTGCACGTTTAAACTGCCATTTTAGTCAATTAAACAAATGTGTGTCTAAAACAACAGAGGAACACACATGAAAATAAGAAGACAGCTTATGTTTATTAACTAGATAAATCAATATTGTCAAAATTTCCATGTTCCCTAAAATGATCTGTAGATTTATTGTAACAACTATGCAAATATTGATGGAAAATTATACTCCTTCACACAATATGCATAGAACTACAAAAAATCCCTGATAGACAAAGTAATGTCAAATAAAAATAAAACAGCAGAAATTATAACATCTGATTTCAAAACACTCTCAAAGATGTGATAAAACAGAAAGGGTTTAGCATAAAATGGACACATAGACCAGTGAAAATAAGTGGAGAGCTGAGATGTTGCCATCTCTGTACATCTATTGTCGACTGATGCTCAGCAAAGCCGCTAAACAGTCATGGGAAAAAAGACAGTCTTTTCAGAGACAGTGCCAGGGAAATTGGATAGCCACAACAAGAAGAATTAAACTTGGTGGGCATCTCTCATCACTCCCAAAAGTCAACCAAAAATGGGTGGAAACCTAGAAGATCCATGACTCTTCTAGAAGAAAACAGGAGAAAAACACATAGTACAAAGGAGTGAGCAAAGGTTGGGTGGACATGAGTTCAGAGCTTCTAAACAGCAAATGATACAATCTACCACACGATAAGACAATCCAAAAAATTAAAAAAAATGTTTACAGACCTTATAGTCTGATTAGGGATTAATATCCAGAACATATAAGGAGTCCCAAATATAGAAAATCAAAAAAGTCCCGTAACACAACTTCAGAAATCAACTAAAGGCCTAAGTAGACATTTACCCAAAGATAAAATGGACCAAAAATTAGTTTAAAAATGTTCACTGTCATTCATGATGTGAGACATAAACAAACACCACAATGAGTACTACCTCACTCTAATTTTCTTTGGGAGTATGACCACCAGTAGGTAGTTCATTTCCCAATGGATAACCCCACATTGATGTACACAAGGGAAACACAAATTGTACTCAAATGGCTTTAAGAAAAATAGAATTAAATAAAAATGATAGCATAATAAAAAATACAAAAGATCAGTGCTGAATGTGGACATAGATGTGGATGAGGAGAAAAATCCTCTTTCTGTAGGAATATCAATTAGCACAACCATTATGAAAAATCTGTGAAAATCATTTGTAACAACAAAGATGAAGATGAGGTATTATTATACTAAATGAGAAGGCCAAACAAAGAGAGTACTGTATGATCTTACTTATGTAGAACATAAAAGCTTTGCTTGTATTGAAGTTGAGGATGGGATGCTGGTGGTTACTAGAGTCTTGAGGAGAGTAGGTGGACTTGAGGGACTGGGAGAAGTTAAGCAGGAGTACCAAGTTATAGCTAGAGAGAGGTGAGGCACGGTGGGCTAACTACATGGCATGGTATGACACCAATGTGCCTGCTCCATACAGAAATTTTCAAAAAGCAAGAGAAAAGAACTGCAATTGTTTTGAGCATAATTGAATAATAAACTGAAGAGGAGCTAGATACATCTAAATGTCTATGTGCATTAGTGTATAGTATATCAAAACATCGTATGGTACTCGTATAGCAAGTATAGCTTTTGAGTCTTTGTAAATTAAAAATAAATTAAAAATTAAAAACACACTTAGATGAAATATAACAAAATTATCTCAGTTGAGTCAACTGCCCATGCTTATTGTAGAAATGTCATGTATATAACATTTCACTTATGTACTACTTTTTGCTTGTGCTAGATGAATTAAACCATATTCACATCATATTTTTTCAATAATACAGAACAGTCAAGCAAAAATATCCTAAACCAAGTCTTTCAACTGAGTCCTCTTCCAGCTACAGCTTTTCTTACTTCTGTTGATGATCACCAAAGGGTTTGAGTTTTTACTATTTGCCCTCTTCATGTCCTTGACTCTTCAGTATGCCTTCCTGGTACAGATCATCAGTCACTTTCTTGTTACAAAGCAGTAGAATCTCCTCATACCCTCCTGCTTGGTCTTCTCTCATTTCATTCCACATTGGCTCTTACACCTCCTTCCATTGTCAATCAAAGGCTCTTACTTTCTAACTCCTGTACTGCTCCTGATCCACTTCCTTCACCATCTTTGCTCTCCATAGAATTTAAAACAGGAATAAAAACAGCGCTTAGTCCTCAGAGACATTAGGTATGTAAAATTATATAATATGCAAACTACACAAGAAGCACTTAGGGCAGAAACAAAGCAGCCCTTGCCAATGGGTCCATTTTTAGACTGATCAAACTGAAACGCAGTGGAAGCCCAGAGACAAGCAAAGTATCTGGAATTGAGGCGTGAGAGCTGGAGGTGTAGAATAGACTGGTCAATACATTAATGATAGCTGGAGTTTAGCGGTCCCAAGGGACTATGCATCTGTCAGGTCAGGCTAGGTTATACTGAACTCTAAGTCTTGATGGCTTTGAACCACAAAAGTTTAATTCTCATTCTTGATTGCATTTATGTTTGTCCATTTTCTGTAGCTAAAAGCACACCAGAGACTGAGTAAGCCATAAAGCAAAGAGGTTTATCTTGACTCACAGTTCTTTTTTCAAGTCAAAGGGTTGCTCACAGCATCATCATGTTTTCTGGCAGAGTTCTGAGGTAACACACATGTTAAAAAGCAGAGACCACGTATGTGAGTCTCTTCTGTCTCCTTTCCCTCTTTTTATAGATATCACAGATCACCGTTCAACTAGGGTGTCTCCCTCTTTTGACTCTATCAAATTCAGCTTGCCTTCTAGAGGCCCTATTTTTAAATTGTTACAGATTGTTTCTACTTTCTTATATCAGGAGACTTGTGCTTTCAGAAGGGACAATTCCTGTCCAAACCACAGTTGTATTCACTGCAGGCCATGTGGACTCCTGCTCACTGACATCATTCCAGAAGCTAGAGTGTCACTCTAACCACCAATTCCGAGATGGATAATTACATGTCGCAGGGAGGATAGCTAGCTCTAGAAGGCCTCCTATTAGCAAAGTGTCGTGGTCTGTAAGTGATCGAAGTTCCTTTAATCCAGATTTAACTGGCAAAATTCACAAGATTCACTCATCCTCAATGGAGCTGAATCTTTATTCTACCATGTGCTGGGGAGGTGAAGAGCCAGGGCTACTTAGGGAATAAACCAGTCATAACCAGAGTATGTCTAGGAAGGGAGGTGAAGGGGATGCGCATCCTAGAAAAATATAGTGTGTAGCCTTGTATTGCTGTCTACATTCTCTTCTGTGCTGGCTGATTTTATGAATCAGTGTTACTAGGATACAGGAAGCTGAGCTAGATGATAAAAGCTTTCTAGTCCTATCTCTGGGAGGATTTCTGGAGAAGATTAACATTTAGATTGAAGGAATACTGTCATCACCAGTCTTGTTGGTCTGTGGTAAATCTATTGAGGGTCTACATAGAACAAAAAAGAGGAGAAAGAAGGCATTGTTTTTCTCTTATGGAACTGGGATTTTCATTTTCTCCTGTTTTGAACACCAGAACCTCAGATTAATGGGTATTGAGACTTGGTCTGAGTTGTAACCTACTGTCTTTTCTGGTTCTTTAGTTCCTGCAAACTTCCTGAACACTACAAACCGTGTGAGCTAAATTCCTACATAGGTCTCTTCTTATGTATCCCTATTCACATTTCCTTTTACTGTCCCTATTCCCTTTCTCTGAATAAATGTGAATAACGTACCATCTTTAACCTAATAGCTACACTGTGCTCCAAATCCCACCATGCCAGCTCATTGGCATTTTTAAGATCACTATCCTTAATTCACCCATGATTTTTCTTACCACCTCCACTCCCTTTCTCTAATATGAATGTAAAATTACATAAATCCACTAAGCAACAACATATTTTCTCAATTCATCCCCCTTTCCTCTATTGCCTCTGGGACTATTATTAAAGCTTTCAAACCACTTTAGGTTAGAATGATTTTCTAAAACAAAAATATCCTTTCCCTACATGGCTTTAATTTTTTTCCTTAATAAAATAATGTTCTAAGAGGAATACAGATGGAATGATAGCAGATATGAGAACTATTATTTCTAAAATAAAGGATAAGTATATAAAATCTGTAAAAAATGGGTATTTATTTTTATAAAAATCTAATTCAAATAGCCCCTTGTGGCACTTGGCCTGCTTATTGTTTCTTTCCTGGAACTGCTCCTATCATTTTAGCAACTTCTCTAGTTTTCATGTAACTTTTAAAATCTGCCCTTTATTGTTTTTCTATTCATCTTCAAGTGGCTTAAATATTGACACATCTAAAGTTTATTATTTTTGTCACAAATCTTCTCATCTGACTGTGTATTCTCTAGTGGTTTCATTCATTTATTCCACCCTCTGTCTCTGTTTCGTCTCTATTTCTTTCTTTCTTCTATGTCTCTCTGTCTCTGTCTCTGTCTCTCTCTCTCTCTCTTTCTCTCTCTCTCCCTCCTTTCTCTCTTCTCTCTCCCTCTCACCCCTCTCTCTCATACACACACACATACACACACACACCACACTACCAATATAAGCCTTTCCAAAAATAGACTGGAATGTTCAACTTCTTTCTGAGCATTTTAATGTTCTCTGAGAAGTTTAAGCCCATTAAGTTAAAATTTTAAGTCATTTCACCTTCCACAGATACTCTTCTGCTAAAGTCCTTCTGCATCTTATGATCCAAGCATCTAGGAAATGTCTTCTTTCTTCTCAATTTTCTTTATACAGTTAGAAATACAAAGTACTTATTAAAGTTTGTAACACATTGACCTTACTTTCTTCTCTATCCCCATTGCTGGTGCCTTAATTTAGGTGCAGATAGCTTCTCTCAAGGGGAACTTCAATAGCAAGTTTCTTTCTATCCCTCTTCTTGCTCTGCAAACCCTAAATGCACCAATATATCCTTCACCAAGGCAGACCTGATGGTCATCACCACAAACAAGCCTAATAGTTCCTTATTCTTCTTTAATTCTCAGTGGATGCCTATTAGCTTTGGGTGCAAAACCTTAAGCATGAGGCCTGGGGAGATGGCTTAATTACTTGGTTAAAGTGCTTTCCACAAAAGCCTAAGAACCTGAGTTTGGATCTCAAGTACTTACATAAAACAGAAGGACTTGGTAGTGCATGCCTGTGATCCCAGAGCTAGGGATGCAGAGACAAACCTAGCTAACCCATTGAGTTTCAGGTTTGGTGATGGACTCTTTCTCAAAAAAAATATGATAGGCAGTGATAAAAAAGATAACAGACATTGACGCCTGACCTCCACATGCACACATACCTACATGCACATCTACATACACACAGGAACACACACATATAGAGTGTTTGGCATGGAAGACTGCTATGATGTAGTTGTGTACTTTATAGCTGTATCTCTTAAAAATTCTCTGGGAATCCCTTTGTTCAGAGATGTTTGCCCTAGGTTGTTCATTTTCTTATGAAGATCATTACTTTGATCTACACATGGGTAACCCACAAATTTACATAGAAATTATAACCCCCAAAGTCATGGCACTGAAAGATGAGCTGTAAGGAGATAATTAAGGCCCAAGAATTGATTTCTTTATGAATGTACATAAAGTCTGTATTAAAGAGACCCGACAGCTCCTTTCCTCTTTTCACAATGTGAGGATACAAAAAGAAGTTTCTGTTCAAGACTAAATAGTTCTTCTCACTAGATACCACCCAGTGCCTTGGTCTGCTACTTTCCAGCCTTCGTAACTATGACAAGCTAATTTCTGCAATGTAGAAACCACTTGCTTTATTAGAATCCATTATCCTAGGTGGGCTTAAATGGAGAGAGCTGTGCATAGCATACTTTTTCATGTCCTTTCTGTTCCAATGGAGTAGAGTATGCTCTCATTATGCAAGATCTAGGTCTGGAGAAAACACCTTTCCAAGACTGATATGCCCCCTCTCACTCCTACCTTAAAATTCCCCTCATCTGGATTTCATGTTCTAGTTTCAGCAACATCCCATGTTCACTTTCAATATGGAGCTTGGTTGTATAAGATGTTGCACCAATGCCTTTCCAAGGGAGAGGGAAAGAGAGAGATGAGAATCAGAAAAAAGAAAAGGAAAGAATGAGGCAAGAATGAAGGGAGAAAGTGTTTATTAGAGATAGCTGTGACATTTGCCAAAAATAAAAATAAAAATCTCTGGTTTTATCATGAGAAAGACATGTACATATATAATATACATGATCTAATTAACATATTTATTTGAAAATAGGGTTAATCAGTACATTAGATCCAACATTATACTTAACTTGTAGATTTGTCATTCATTAGAGGGCACACATGTACTTTACTGTACTCATTGATTGGTTAGCTCCATTCTTTGTTACATATCACACTGTAAGGACACTTGTGATGCTGTGATAAAAGAAGCATTAGCGTTTGCAGCACTCCTTAAACGCACGTTGACAGACGAGAGCAACAAATAATTTTTGATATGTTTTTTTCCCTATTTCACTTTTATATTTGAACCACCTCCTTAGATTTTTCTCATTAATGTGTTCCATCAGTTTTGAATTATTTTCTTGGGGGAAATGATTAAGGGGAAAAATTCCGCTAGGGGAGAAGTTCACAGTAATACGAGTTAATCAAAGCACAAATGAAAGAGGATTAAATTTGATGAGGCCGCTACAATTCTAAATATTTTTTCCCATCTCTTCAATCAAGACGAGGGCCTTGTTCTTAAGAGTGCTGTAATCTAATTGGGGAGACTAAGCACATACATAAAAGGATGAATTGCACTACGGGGACTCGAAATGAGAAGTCTAAATAGAAAATGCATTAGGTTTTAGAACTGGGAATCCTGCCTAAAAGTTGAGATAGCTGGGATTTGAGTTGATCTTCAAAGAAATGAAGGGGGATCTTTAGCAGTGGGGAGTGATAGTTAATGAGTAGAGTTTCTCTTGGCAGTGATAAAAATCTTCTAGAATTGTGGCTAGAGTTGTACAGTTCTGTGGTTATAATAAACAAATTCCATTGGATCACAGCTCACCAACTAACTGAGGAAGGGTGTGGCTTGTGCATTTTATCGTTCAAAAAATTGTTACATTAATAATATTGGCTATGGTTTTGGTGCCAAAAATGGAGACTGTAACACCTGTGGCTGCTGTACCGCCCATACTCACTCTCTGTAAAAGTGCTGACCATCCCAGTTGAGCTTCCAAGTCAATGCCTCCGTCCAAAGCCAAACCTCAAATAGACATAGATGCCTGTGTGCTTTGTACAGTTCCTGCACCATTGGCATTGCCATGGGAACCGGCAGGATAAGTGTCTTATTTCTTTAAAAAGAGCAGAAGAGCACAAGGGCAGATGGCTCAGTGGGTAAAAGCACACGCTGAGCAAACACAGCAACCTGAACTCGGATCCCTGGTGGGAGGGACCATAGTAGGGGTTGCCATGTGGATCATTCAAGGTGGAGCATGCTAAGAGAAGACTCCCACCTCAGGTTCTTTGCCACCAATGAAGATGCTTCCGTGGGTGAAGGTAGGTGGAAGATGATAATCTTGGCTCATGACATCTTAAATGAAAAGTAAAATCTAGCAGGTGTTTGATGAGACTGGAATAAATCTCAGAAAAGCACCTATAAATTAGGCATCAGTAGGAGAAAAACGAGTGCAGGCAAGCTAGAATTCTCTGGAAAGTAGTGCAGCACAAAAGAGAGCACAGAGAACTAAATGCGTGGCCACATCTGGATGGGAGAGGAAGCAGATTCAGAGAATGTGCAGATATGAAGAATTAAAAGTGGCAAGTGTGGTGCTTTCTCTCTGAGTGACAGTCCCCGAGCTCAAATCCTTCACAAGTGGAGCTACTGCTTTTGTCCATGTCCCGCAATTTACATCCATAATAGACATCTTGTGGAGAGTTTTGAATGGCCCTAATGTTTTTCCACAGTTAAGAAGATGAGCCCATTCACAGAAGCACACAAACTGAAAGAGAAGTTTCTGCAAATGGTTCGTAATAGGCATTCCTGGGTGACAAAACACCCTGAAGATTCCTAGGCTTGTATACATCACAGCTGAGTGGGTACATTTGTGCAGCTGAAAGAGAAAACATTCCCTGATCAAGTCTTCAAGTTTTTTCTTCTGGATTGGGAAAATGAATTTTTCTGTTCCCAAAGCACTGAAGGGTTCTCTCATATTCACAGTGGCCTGGTGTACCCTGATGGGAGGGCCTTTTCTAAGACATCTGATCCATGGATGAGAAACACTGTTTTATTCATCTAAGATAAGCTCTTAACAGTATAAAAGGCTCATGTTGCTTAGATTTAACATTCTTGAAGGTACAAGTAACATTTTCACACTATTCAACTCCCATCCTCAATGGAGTCAAACCAAATCACTTGGAGCAAAGGCCAACGAAGTGGGTGGAGGTAGTGGTCAGTTGTCACAAGAGAGAGTTCTTGAAATACACACACTCTGGGATCTCTCTCCACTTCCCTTTGCATATCCCGCAAATAGGACAAACTTACCTTGGGAGGTCCCTTGGAATAGTTAAAGGAACTTATATGTTAATGCAAAGCTTTTCACTTCACGGAAAACTCTGCTCATACAGACCTTAGAAATACCTAGATGTTTCTATGAATGCCATTTAGTCACCAACCCCTACAAGCTGAGAGGTCATATTCTAGCTTCAGAAAGACATCTTAATCACATTAGAAGCTGGACCTCTAATCCCATCTTTCCTCTCCATTCTCACTACCATATGTGACTCAGGCCACAGGCCTCTCTAGATGATTATCAAACTCACTACTGTCCTTTAGCATCCTCTCCTCATGCACATTTGTTTTTTTTATATATTGAGGTCAGAAATCACTTTTAAAAACACAAATGGTGAATGACATCCATTCATTCAGTAATAAGACTTGTGTACCATGAGATCCCAGAGAAACAATGGTGACAGGAAAGAGACCAGCGGAAAAACAACACAGACAACTTATTTCAAAGGACATGGATATGACTTGACCTACTTGGAACATCAGAAAAGTTAGCCAGAAGGAATGACACCAGAGGACAGTCACGAAAAGCAGAGAAAGCAGGTAGTTTCCTCTTGACAAAGGAAGCAGAATATGAAATGCACACATGAATGAGATTATATAAGCTGTTCAAGATGCTGAGAGAATACCAGCATGGTAGCTGCCTACAGAGGGCAGGGGGAGGAAAGTTGAGTTAAGTAGCAAGAGCCAAAGTAGAGCCTTCTGTGAGGTCCTTGGCTTTCACTCTGGGGACCACTGTGAACTACCAGGCTTTAATCACAGCAAAGGCGGCATCTTGTCTGCATTTTCACTGAATTTTAGCTATGCTGTGAGCATCAGGAAGAAACAATAGTGCAAATGGAAAGGCCAAATGGTCCTTTACCACTTGGATGAGTGTCATGGCAAACTTGGATAAGGACGATAACAATGGAAGGGATAAGGTGGTGATGGGATAGATGATCTAGTAGGGAATGCGTGACCAAATGGATAGGAGAACAGGTTGAGAAAATGTAATACCAGGGCTGCCAAAATTGCTCAGTGGATAAAAGTGCTTGTTCTTGTCCCACAAGACCTGTGTCAGTTTGCAACATTCATGTTGGGCAGCTCACGACTTCCTGTAACTCCAGCTCCAAGGGGATCTGATGATCTCTCAGGGCCCCCACAGACACCTGTACCGTGTGGCAGATGCATATGTTTACATGAGTAAAATTGAAACAAATATTTATTTTAGAAAAGACAGTACTGATGATACTGAGAGCTCCTGCCTTAGAAGCTCCTACAGGTGACGGCAACTGTCTCTGGAACAGAGATGAGAGCTGTCTTTAACTGGAAACTGAATGTAAACTTCAAATGGGTTAAGTATGAAGTGAGTTCATGTTTTCTGTTGAAAGTGTTGGTTGGCTCTCCATTGTCCAAATAATAAAACAGATCCCTTTCAAGCAGATGCATAAAGTTCTTCTGACCATGATCCACACTCTTCTATTGTTAGCCTCAAACACACACACTTAGTGCCCCAAGTATTTCACAGCTTCATATCATGGCAAATATTCTGATTTCTGCTGGGCAGTTCTTACTCCTCAATTCCTCCTGTAATGCTGAATTAAGACTATAATTCTTTAAGACCCAGTTTAGACATTATCTCCTTTCGAACAAATTCTCTTTAACCCTTCTGATATTCATATTCATTCCTCCTCAATCTTTGTAGTTGTTAAAAGTTGTCAGTTTCCTAGTCTGTTCCTCCAACTTTTGACTGCCTGAAGGTTTATGGCTTTTCGGCTCATCTTTGTAAACATCGTGTGTGACAGTCTATAAATGAATTTAATGACAGAATAAGTAGAAAAAAAATTGAACCATTCCCTTCACTTCTTTGAAAATGAATTTTAAATCTTCTAAACTATTTTTGGCTAAAATAACTAGGAACAATGGTAAGACGGAAAGATTGGAATTTAAGTACCTGTGGAAGAAGATTTTAATACTGAAGCAAAGGATTAATCAGTCATTGTTTCCTTACCATATTAAAATTAAATGTTCCAGTAAAAGCCATAAGACCATTCATGAAGTCTTTGAGTGTCCTTTTAGCATGGGCAAGAATGTAAAGATAATATTAAATAGTACCATTAAAAAATATTCATTCCTGGTTATAGAGCTGATGTCTGCCCACTGGGAGTGTTTTCCAAGCAATGAAAAATAAATCTCACCACCAGACAGAGACACTTTAAAAATGTTCAGATTTATTATCTATTTATTGTGTGTGGGGGTGTGTGTGTGGAGGGGTATGTGTGGGTGTGGGTGTATCTGCCAAGGTACATGTATGGAAGCCAGACGACAATTTTCAAGAGTTTGTTCTTTTCTTTCAGGGTTCAAGCTTAGGTTGTTAGTCTTGTTCGGCAAGCACTTTTACCCAGTGAGCTATCTTTCTTGCCTTGAGGGCCACTTTGAATACTTTATTTATATATATGCCAGGACCCTTTTTTGTGAAAGCTGTCATAAGCTTTCCTAATGGCAGAAAGCCTTGATTATGCTCAAGAAACCCGTCGTTCAAACCACATTTAAACTAGCTGTCAGAGTCCTTAGGGCTGTGTGTGTAGACAGTCATCTCATAGAGAATTTAGAAATTTAATACAAACTTAACCAAACTATTTCTTGGGAGGCAGCATCTTAGAGAAATAAACAGTGCTATAGAAGAAACTGCACAGAAGAGTTGATTGGTTGTGGCAGTATATGCATGCACTTTGACTAGGAAGCAAGGGGACGAAGAACTCAGTCATCTTTTGGTCGATGGTGACTTCAGAGTCAGCCTGAGTCACATGAGCCCTTCTCAGCAACAGTAATAAACCAGAGTCAAACACTCAAACCACGTTCACGCTTGCTTTCTCCCACGTTTCCCCCATAAGAGACCAGAGGCTGAGAGGACTAGCCACGGTCAGGCTCCACTTTTCTCTTCAGAAATTCATGTACCTGGTAGCTCTAGGCACTGGGTTTGGAGAGAGGTTTTTAGCAAACAATCAATTAAACAACAGCAATAGCAAGTTTAGTTCTCAGTTGCCATTTTTACAGCAGCCTTGCTGTGTGAGTTACTATTCAACTACGGGGAATTACTCAGGCAACTGCTAGGTCTCCTGAATCATTCTCTGAGTCAGAGTTCCTTTCTTACAGTATACGCCTCCTTAAAGAGGTGTGTGGGAGTGCAGGTGGGTACTAAGAACATCTGTGAGTTTCCAGGACAGGGGTACCACTGAAGTTCTTGTGAAATGGCTACATTCTAAGTAATATCATGTATGGCTACCAGTTAAGGGACAAGGTGGTCATGTAGAAGTCTCATGTAATACTATCTATGTGGAATGCTATATATAGGATAAAGGATCACTGAATTCACACTACCCATACACACATTTTATATATATATGTGTGTGTGTGTGTGTGTGTATCCCCATATATGTACATATCCATGTATATGCACAAGTATATATATATATATATTCATATAATTCCCACATTGGCTTATATAACACACACAAGTTTTGTGTGTCTAGGACATTTGTTAGGATTATGTCTACTTATTTTACAGTAATTTTTTAAAATCCCCAAATATGTTTGGTTTATTTTTATTTGATATTACAGAATGACAGCACTTTGAATCATCTGGCACAGTTTAATTCTAATGTATCAGAGTGGTTTGTTAATTATTGGCATCTTTTCCCCAATGTGTTTGCTTATTCTTTCATTATTCAGTCAGCCACTTGGCTGAGGAGAAATGTCATGATAATTGGCTATGAATTCCTCAGTTTAGTTTAGTTTTTTTTTTTTTTTTTTAAGGCAACAGTAACACTGTCAATGTCTCCTTTGGTTTATCCATGGTTCTTCCTCATCCAGTCATTTGCTTGTGTTGGGTTTAGCAGTTTGTGTGCACTTTATTTATGTGCCCAACTCCCTATTTGCTTCCCAGGAAGCATAATGAATTTTGTGGAAATTCAAGAAGTAGACAAAATACAACATCAAGCCTACAAATCTCAACCTTCCTTCCCTTTCCAATCCTACTCAGAAGCATCCTTGAACATGTCATATTTTAGCTTTGTTTTTTTTTTAGCCCTTTTTCATTCAGGAAGCTGCTAAATTTTGTAAGTTACAGTAGTAGAATATATATATATATATATATATATATATATGGAACCATCCTATAGATCCATCAACAAAGGATAAAGAAAATAGGGTGTATATATACAATGAAATTTTATACAACCATAAAGCAAAATGAAATTATTAATTTAAAGGGAAAATCATGATGTTAAGTTCAATAAGCTGGACACAGAGGGACAAACACCCATGCTTTCACTTATATGAAGACTTTAGATAAAAAACTTTATTGATATGTGTATGTCTATATATGTGTGCATGTGTAAGTCAAAAAACTAGAGAGACAATATGAGAGATGATGAATACATCTGAAAAGAGGTAGGATATAGAGTAATGGGTTACATGTGGTAAGGAAACAGGACAGGCTAATTGGGAGAATAAAAGGAACCAGACGGAATGGGGGAGGGGACCATCAAAGTGCTGTGGGGGAGTGGAATGCAAGAGAACAAATTATAATGATACATGTATGAAGATTTCGTGATGAAACTATTGCTTTGTAAAATAACCTTAGAAGATGACTATTGATGATGATGTTGAAATCTCCCTAGGGAGGTGCTACTGTTTTCACAGTATAGATGTTTCTTGGGGTGTTTTAATCCAGAAGATTCAAAGTGTATCTGCTTGTGAAGTGAAGGCAAAGCCAATGAGTCTATGATTGGTCTTGCCCAGTTGTGTTCCAACTGTTTGACCAGTGCTCACAAGTCAAAGGGCCCAGTGGTCTATTTGAGCTTGGGTTATCCTCAAGTGCAGATGTGGCATCATCATGAAGTATCCTCTCCTAGTATTTTCTGGGGCCTTTGTCTTAGTTTCCTTTGAAATAGTAATGCTTAAATCAGCTACTTAATTGGCTCTTTTTTAAAATGACTATTCTCCTTTTACCATGAAATCCAACTGACTTTCACCTTGTCACTTGTCCTGTACCATAGCAGAATCTGCCATGCCAGGGTTTGCCTCTTTGGCATAAAAATTGTTTTGAATTAAAGGCCCATGCAAAAAACAGCAGATGGAAGAAGGGCACTCTGACTTTCCTTGATGTTCCTTGAAAGCAGGGGGTAAAATGACTAGGAGCAGCTGCCTTGCAGTGCCAGAGAGTGAGGCAGAGACAAAAGTTACTATCTCCCAGATTCACTGCCGAGTTTAAACCTTGGCTTATCATGTTCTCACAATTTACCAACCCTTGTCTCATTTTTCTTTTCTTTTCTTTTTTTTAAGCTTCTGTTTGTAACTTCTGCTTTGAGTCTTTGGTTTTCTAATAAAAGCCTCCACATACATGTAGAACTTAGTAAGTAAAATTGCTGTTTTCTTAGTGCAGTCCACAACCCCTTAAACTTTTGATTATAATCCTTTGGTGGGGATGCTTAACTGAATGCAGGGGTTGGCAAAAACTTGAAAAGAGGAAAGGGCTTCTGAATGAACAATGGCCAAAAATTAATTCAGAATCAAATGCATACAAATCAGGTGATTCTGGCAGGGTTGTCCATGGTATATAGTGGGTTTCACTGCAGCCTGGGTTCTGAACACACAAAAATATGGCTTATTTTTCCACCTATTTTATATACTTATGTACCTGGAATCTTGTTAAAGATTCTTGTGTAAAAAACAGTTGTGATTGAAAAAAATTTAAATTCCCATCCAATTTGCAAAACAACAGTTTGTGCAAAAGGAAATTTTGCCTCCTCTATAAAATTGTTCTTTGAATACATTTACATCCAAAAAACCCAACACATAACATAATGTGGGTACAATAGTATAATAATTATTAGTCATTCATATTAACCACCCTAATTTTATTCTTATTAAAGAAAGGAATGAATTCATGGTGTTAACATCTCAGAGTCACACCCTTAAAGAGGACTGACTCTCCTCTAGAGAAGCCATCATTAGCTCTCTGCATAGCAAGGGATGGGTGCTGGTGATGCTTGTTAGCCTCTCACCTCCTCCATTCTGGAATAGTGACTGGCTTCATCCTTGCAGATGATCATAGCTGCCCCGAGTTTAGGAGTGCAATGGTCTTATTATGTTTAGGAGACAATGCTCTGTGATCTTCCTTGACCTATGGCCTTTACAGTCTCTCTGCCCCAGATGATAGCATTCTTGTCCATCTCAACACAATAGCCTGCATCTTGGATCATTGTGTAGTTACAGTTTTATCTGACACTAACAACAGCCTCATTTCTTCCTGTCTTAATTCTCACCTGTCCATTACTAGGCTATGCTTATCTTATAGACGTGAGTGCTTTTAGCGTCATGTGCCACAAGGTGTGGTTATAGTTTGGACCACTGCTAGCATTTGCTACTAACATAATCTACCTGAGACATTTGGAAGTCTCTTAAGGGAGACTATTTTTTAAAAATACAACAATATTTTAATGTTTATGTTAGTATGCAAAGTAATGTGTTTCAATATGGCATTGTCCTTCTTATAGGTCATTGTATTTTCTCTTATTAGTTTCTCTCCTTTATTGTTCCCCATGGTACCACCTGACCCTTACATCTGGTTCTGTTCCTTTTTTTGAGATAGTTCCCTTACTAATGTAGACAGTGTGTCCTGAGAAATTCTGACATCATCTTATAGGACACCATTTTTGCTCATGGCAGCCAATAGCATGTAAGCCTTAAGCATAGAACATAAATACTGTTCTCACATGTGGTTGACTCTGTTTCATTTTTATGTTTAAAACAAACAAAAAACTATCAGGGACAAACATATCATGTTATCACGGTCTCATTAAAAGTTAAAACATTTTATTCTTATAACAGCATTATTTTCAAACTCTAATAAGATACTTTACATGCTGTTTCTCTTTTATTTGTAAGCCAATACATTTTAGTTCTTTCAAAGAAAATGAAAGAATGCTCTCCTTCAGTATCTGTTTCTCTATGCTGGAACACAAATGGTCCTGGGTCAGAATTCTAGAAGCTGTATGCTACAAAACAATTGATTCCATAGGTTCTGCTGCTGAAGGTGAGGATCTGGGAGTTTCTCCTTTGAAGTGTGTTCTCATCAGTGGAAGTGGAAGGGTCCAGCAATGCAGAGCATCTTTCCCATTGGACCTCATTGGCATGCTGTGGGGCTCATTTCTTCAGCATCCCCTGCCCTTCCGTGTCAGTGGCCCATAAGCTTTTCTTTCTGTCAGTGAGGCAAATAGCATTTTTGATCCTGATTACCTGGATTAATATTGTAAATCCTCTTCAGGTTGATGTCCCAGAGAAATTGAAAAAGTTCCCTGTCCATTTGAAAGGACTTAAGCATTAAGGCTGGAAGAAAAGAGCCGTAGCTTTGTTAATCATCTCCCCTTTCTTGCCATTCAGAGTCCAATTAAAAAAATGATGACGTGATCTTTTGTCAATTGTCAGTGGACCTGGTTTTCACTTTTAATCAGCCCACACATCATGTGGCCTTTTACATTCCTTCCTCACCCTTTCTGCTGTCCGTAAATATGATGGGAGTGGGAGTTGAAAAGAGTAGGCTTAAGAATAAGATAAATATTCAGAGTTCTCTAAGCATTTGTCATATTCTTTACAAGCCACCTTTTCTCTTTGTGAAAAAATAATTATGCCACTGACTTTAGCTTGTCAGGATCATGGAACAACTTTTGAATGCTGCGGGAGACTTCTTTTCAGTAAGACATTTTAAGAGGGCTTTTCTCATTTTCACTTATATTCCTATCTTTAAAGAACACAGTTTCCATTTAAACAACAAGAAACATGTGTTTTTTCTTTTTTTTTCTTTTTTGTAAACTGTAAATTGGTTTGGGAAGAGTAGGTGCTTGAAAGCAGAAGTGTATTGTCTGCTTCTGAAAGACTAGCAAGGCCACCCTCTCCATCTGTAGGGATCATCTGGTCTGGTGATGAGTGTGTCTGCACTACCCAGGTTATAGGAGACACCATCTTTTTTTACTGATAAGTAAAAATTCTTGACTCAAGGAGGAATACAAGTCAAGGGGACACCAGATAGCAGATGGCAATGAACAGAGAGTCATGGAATAATGATTCTGGAAGATTCACACAGACCGGTTAGCAGTGTAGATCTATATGCAGAACTACATTTCAGGAGTACCTACCATACAGGTAGCAGTGCTGCAACAAAGGAAATCTCTAGAAGATTAAACACTCCCTGGCTGCAGTATAGATGTCTCAGGACCTGAGCAAGAGAAAAGTGTGGCATTCATCTTTCCTTTACCTTCAGTTCAGATGGAAAAGGTGACTTTCTACCGGTATGAGACAGGACTGAGAGTAAAATAATCAAAGAGAGTGAAGAAATATTTGTGAGACTTTTATAGTCAGCAATATGACCTATGCAGGATCCTGTTTCCCTTCCAAAAAATGTTATTAGACAATGTTCAACAAGAATCTTTGAGTGTATAGCTGTGTTTTAAAGACAAAGAGAAACACAACCAAGTAGATAAACTAATCTATCATCCAATTGCATCCATTGCCCCTTTTTTCTTTTCCAAAAAGAGATTCCTGATTCTGCTTCATATTCCAACCCCAACCCTATACATCATATAACCAACCCCTAACAGATAAAATTTGTCCATAACCTTGAGAAGACAAAATCTAATTGGAGAGGGGGCATCATTTTCTAGAATTATTTCTAGTTGTTATGGGAGTGACGGTATACTTATGGGATCCTATAGGAAACTAAAACTATGGTTAAGTCTCAAGGGTACTGTTAATTATAGTACAATTGTAGACAGTCTCTGAGTAATAGGGTTTTTCTGCAGTTCCTATTTGAAGTTCTGGCCAGAGTGTTGTAAGAAGGTGTACCTTCTTAGTGAGCCAAGTTGGAATCATCTTGAGCAGTTTGTAGCCCAAAACCAATCTTTGAGTGATGTTTATCAGCTCAAAGGCATCATATGAATCAGGTGGAATAGTTGTCGTGGGGCCCAATATTTTTTCCTGAAATGTAAGAGATTACTATAGAAAAATTTATTGTTTGCTTTGTAGAACTTGAACATTATCAATATCAAAATGGAATATTTGAATTATGATAGACATAGATCCACGGAAAGGTACCACAGAGACAAAAATAGTATGGGGGAGAAGTAGAATTTTTGAAAGCAGAATTTTGATAACCTTAGTCCCTAGATTTTTATTTTTCTTCTGTTCCGCACTAGGCTCCTGAGTTTCTGTCTCATATCAGAGTTGGCCTTGTGCATGATGTCAAGAAACCACTAAGAAACGACAGGGAGATTTCAAGGGAGGGAGGCTAGAATGTAGATGGTATGAAGGGGGTGGGGAGGGAGTACCTGTACAGGAAGGGTTAAGTGAGATAGGAAGATAGTGTAGAAAAGAGAGTATGGGAGGGCTAACTAAAACTAAAGACCTTTGGAACAGCCATATGGAAATCTACTATGGTAGAAATTTACTTAAATGTATGCACATATAAAAGAGTTTAACTGGGAGCAATGACCCTCCCAGACACCATAGGTGCCAGGTAGGGATTACCTCTTTTGGTATGGTTGGTAGGAGGTTCCCATAGACTCATCAAAGACCACAGGCAACTGCCAGTGCCCTTGGTTATCCTTCAGAATGTTATAAGAAGACCTGAATGCTGAAGACAGCATACACTTGAGCCGGGATATGGAGAAATCAAGCTGATATTAACCTGAGAGCTTCAGCCATCTTGTCTAGCCATCAAAAAGCTGGAAAGTACTGTGCTACTATGCATACTTCCATGGGAGAGAAGTAATGAACAATCTGACCTAGCTGTGAACCCAGTAAGTTAGAGCAGTGTCCACCAGTGCAATAGTGGCATGGCAGTCATGACATCTGTAGGAGTGACATCACTTTATCATAGAGTTCAGGGCCCACGTTTTGAAATGGAGCTCATGCCTATCACTGTTAAGCCAAGCACCTGTAGCTGCATAGGCCACATATCCCAGAACAGAGCAGGGCTTGCAATTATTTAGTCATAGACAAGATGTCTTTCCATATTCTTGCAGTAGATGGCAAGTAGTATGGAGCCCCATAACAGATCAAAATGCATAGAATAAGAGACTGTGGAATGTTCAGCAGAAGAGGGACATCCACATCATAGCCCCAGAACAACTTGAAGATCACTTAAGGAGAGGGCACTGAAATACTGTCAGCGGCAAAGGTAGTGAATGATTACAGTGAGACTGTTTTCTGGACGTAATAGGGCTGATGTACATGAATTATATCTCTTATTAAAAAATCTTCGTACAAATTGTCACACATTGTTGGTACACTAAATTTATCATAAATTTTTTTCTTTACTAAGGAATTTTATGTGAGTTTTTTATTTTCTAGTAAAATACTTTAGAATTGGTTTTAAATAAAGCCTTATCCATCCATTCCAATAATTGAATCTTTTCCTTTTAATTATGTTTTTATTTTGACTATTCTGTGAGAAATATTGATCTTCCATTCCATTCAAAACAACTATCCTTTCATGCATTCTATATTTGCTTTATATAACCTTTATATAACATTTCAGTTATATACAGATTGACCCTTAGATGGAAACACCAAGAAACTTTGTGCATTGAGAAAGCAGATTGATAGGTCCTAAGTTTTAGAAGTTAGCAAACAAAGCATGGATTTTCTCATAGTATCTCCACTCATCTTTATACTTAGTCATTAGCTCCCTTTCCCACAGTCCTCCTCCTTACTGCGCCCCTCCTCCTCCGTCTGATTCATTCCCTTCCTTCAACAGGTCTGCACTTCTGCCTTCTTATTAAATGTGTCTTGTCTTCCTTTACATTCCCCACCTCCCTTAACCTTTCTTCCTTACCTGCCATTATTGCCCTTTAAGTTCATGACCTATGCACTATATTCAGAGGTTTATAAATAGATCACACAAATACATGTGCATAACTTTGAATTTTGCCTCTAATTTTATTAATTTGGTATTGCTCTCTCATTGGTTTGTCTAGAGGTTTATATATTTTACTTTTTCTTCAAACCAAGAAAGCTTTTTAAGAAATCAGTTTTATGTAATTTTCTTTGAATCTTTCCATTTCGTTACTTTCTTCCCCCATCTGTTATTTCTTGCCAGTCACTGTGCTTGGATTTAAAGTGCTTTTTTTTGTTGTTTGTTTGTTTGTTTGTTTGTTTGTTTTTTTGTTTTTTTCGAGACAGGGTTTCTCTGTGGTTTTGGAGCCTGTCCTGGAACTAGCTCTTGTAGACCAGGCTGGTCTCGAACTCACAGAGATCTGCCTGCCTCTGCCTCCCAAGTGCTGGGATTAAAGGCGTGCGCCACCACCGCCCGGCTGAAGTGCTTTTATTTGCTGTAACTTGAAGGTATATTTGAAATCATCCTAATTTTTTGGTTGTATGCACTCATAGCTATAAATGTTGATTTTAGAACTGTTTGAGCCATGTCAGAGAGGCTCTGGCAAGTGGTGTTTTAGTTTTTATTTATTCCTAGGTATTTTTGGATATTTTTCTTGTATATAGTTTTTTCATTCAGTTAGCCAGTCTGTTTTTCTTCATTGGTGAGTTGAGGCCATTTGCAGGTAAGACAATTATTGAGGGTTGGTTGCTGACTCTTGTCATTTTACTGAATGTTTTTCTTTTTGCTTATATTATTGTAGGCTCTTTATTTTATACTTTATTAGTATCAGGGCTTTTCTGGTTCACTGTATTGGATTTGATGGATTTCTTCTCAACTTTCCATTGTTTGTCCATTTCCCCTCATGAAATTTATTCTTTTGTCTTCTCTTGTGATGGAAACTGTCTTTCTCTTAAGTATTTAGCATTCCTTTAAGTATCTTCTGCAGTGGGTGCTTGGTTATAAAGAACTTCCTTAATTTGCCACTTTCTTGAAATGTACATAATTCCCCTCTAGTTTAAACAAGATAGAGCTATTGGCTAAAGTAATCTTGGCTATAGTTACCATCATAAATAACTGTCTTTTCCCAGCATTGGTGGTTTCCAATAGAGCTCTGCTGTTTTCTGGTGTTTGCCTTAATAGGTAATTGATATTTTGCCCCCCTACAGTTTTCAATATTGTTTCTTTGTTTTATACTTTTGACATCCCGACTGCAGTATGCCTTCAAATAACAGGTTCTCTCTCAAGATAGAGCACAGCTGCGGCTTTCCGAGTCAGATGGTGTGACAAAATGGAATTGTTTTCAGTCCCTGACCCATCTGGGAGAGGAAGCACTGGCACAGAAAACCTGTGACTGAATTTGACCTGTGAGGGTGTGTGGCTTTCTCTTGGCCCACATTCAGGACCCTGCACTGAGGAAGTGTGTACCTAGGCTGTGCACAGCTGCTGAGGTGATGATGTGTACCTAGACTGTGCACTGGAATTGAGATGGTGATGTGTGCCTAGGCTGTGCACTGCTATTGAGATAATGTGTGCCTAGGCTGTGCACAGCTGCTGAGGTGATGTGTGCCTAGGCTGTGCACTGCTATTGAGATAATGTGTGCCTAGGCTGTGCACAGCTGCTGAGGTGATGTGTGCCTAGGCTGTGCACTGCTATTGAGATAATGTGTGCCTAGGCTGTATACATTTGGCTCCTCTGTTTGCTGCATCTTTCTTTACTCTCTGTCTTCATGTCCTTCATGAATTTCCAAAGAATTTTTTACATTTCTTTCTTTGTATTTCTATTGTTCCTGATCTGAATCTTTCCTTTGCTGGCTAATCCACAAGGGTCTTCTAGGTGTCCCATCTTACCCGGAAGTTAAGGAGCATTTTGAAGTGCTTACTATATCCCAACAGTTGTTTTATGTGCCAGAAAATCAGAAGTGAAAACAATAGCAAGTTTTGGTTGTCATGGAGTTTACATTCATTCAAATGCCACCCACTCTTTAGTGGCACGTGGAAGATATTTTTAAAAGGCACCTGTGTGTTCAAAAATACAAGAATGTTGAGTCAAGGTTATTTTCTTTAAGTACTTTATAATTTTGTTTATAACTTTATAGAGACAATAAACATTTCTAACCAAGATTAGAAATATACTTTCCCAATAATATCACAATTTTCCTAGTGAACTAATGATACCTCAGAATTACTGGCCAACCTACTAAAACATGAGGAAATATCAAGAAGTCACATTTAATGCAATCAGTAAATATACTAGGTAGTTGTATCTTTTGGGAAAAATAAATGAATGGAATGTTAAAGGATTGAGTTCCTACAGTCTATTTCAAGGTGTCTATAAAATACTTCTGGATGTTGATGAGCAGGGCTCTGTCTGATTTGTTCATTTAATTTTATTTATTCCCTACCAATGCAGCACAGTTCCTGGCATGAAATAAGAGCTTGGTAAATATTGATGGAATATCATGTCATGAATGAATGGCCATGGTAAGTCAGCTCAACCAAACTGCATCACAAATGCCTAGCCTAAAGAAAAATAAAGCCAAAGTCAATTGCATATTTTCTTCTTGCATTTCAGGAGGCCAGAGACAATGAGCTTGAACACAGGAATATATGCTATATCTTTTAAATGAAAACTTCATGTGAATTAATGGTCATTAATAGCATAATATTTATATAACAATTTTAACATAATATAATTAATGATTATATCTTATGAGTAATGATGGTTATAATTTTAAATTTAATACTCAAAATTTAGTTCTTCATCTATGATTTGTTAAACACCAACATAAGGATAGAAAACTATATATCTGATCATGCTTGCTAACTAGAGAAGCTCACTGGCTGACCTGTTCTGGGGATTAAATGGTTAAGGTAGTGTGTATAATATAGGGGGGGAAGTTATATACAATTGCCACTAACTTTTATAAAAAATACCTTTAACATTTGCTGATCTCTTTATTATGTTTCATTTTTGGTGATAGTTTGAACACTAGATCATGACAAAACGAAGTAAATTTAAAGTTGTATTTGTACCAGAGAACTCAATCTGCATTTTTCAGTCAGGAATGATTTTGTTTATAATCTGACTTAAGATGCAATAATAATAATAATGATGATGATAAAGGCCAGAGAGGCCAAAGAGTTGCTCTTTTAACTTCCTGGGTAAGGGTGGAGCACATGGCATTGTGGGCAGCATGTATAGGCCCCAGCCGTCTTATCTGTTGCAAGGATGGACAGAGATGAGGAAGACCACAGTTGCCAGCCAGCAGTATAATAGCAGACATTGCTTCAGGGCAAGAACCCATCATCTAAAACCATAGAATCACAAAGGTCCTCAGTAATCAGTGAGGGTCACCACAAGTGGCTTAAACATAAAAACTGTTGGAACTGATTTGGATCTTAAACTGATTTGGGCTTTACAAGAGAATGCTGGTGATAAATCAGATGCATGAAGCCATGCCACAGTGTAGACTGCCCAGAAGAGAGCAGGAAATGGGGAACTGAAGCATCCCCATACAATGCTAAAACAAGTAGGTTGTTTAAGCCAAAGCAAACAGTGAAACTGGTGATGTAAGCCACTTACCCAGAAGGAGTTTAACAGGCAGAGAACACACACACACGCATGCACACACACACATATACACATTCCCACATACATCTTCAGATGGCTTAGGCTTTAATTTCTGTGTTTTAAAAGCTGACCATTCCCCCCAAATTTTGTGGAGAGAGAAATTTGAGGCAAGTGCTAGGGAGTTACTTACGATGGAGGGAAAACCGACCTGAAGTACGCTGGGGGTCGTTTTTGAGGTGGCTCAAATGTGGAATTACATCTGAACTCCTCCAGCTGACCCGGCATAAACACATGGATGAGTAACCATACTCATTGTTACAATCTCATGGACTTTTCTCTTTCCATTTAAAACTATAGCAAACAGAACTCAAACGTTTTCACAGCTTCTTATCACTGCCCTGTCATCATGACCAAAGACACGCCGAGTTTCTAATTATTAGCAATCTGACTAGTGTGCGATAGCAAAGTCTATTTGCTAATTGGGATGAAATGCATTTTGTCCTGACCAAAATGAAACAATGTTGTGCTTGTATGCTGCAGTATTTGTTTCTCTTTTCTTTTCCTATTCTAATATGAAAACACCATTAGTTTAGACCATTTGCTCATCATCGTCTCTCTGAGTCACAGAAGGATTTCCAATGAACCAGAGATTGTGAGAGGATGTGCTCAGTGTCTTGAGCTCCCCTCATTAATTCTGGAAATTAAATGGCTATGCTTATTAATGCGAGCTTTCGCCACTCGCCACTCTTTCAAAGCCGAGCTGAGAAGGCTGGCATGCCATGAATCCACACTGGGAAAATGTGAATAATGTCAGTCTGCTTTTTCCCTCGGTGGGGGAGTGATTCTTCAAGGGCAGACCAAATTGTTTCCATTCTATATGCATAGGTTGGAGGGAAACAGCTTATCAAAAAGACAGGAAATAAGGGAGCAGGGTGGCTATTATGGAACTTCAATTTAGAATTTTTGAATTCGTTGTGCTCAGTCTATCGTTTATGGTGGCACATCTGAAAACCACAGAAACCAATAGCAGAGGGTTCTAAAGGTGCACAGCTGGATGGCCCCATCTGTTGATTCCAATTCTTCAAAGTCTGTGCTCTGGGACCCGGGAGGAGGTCAGGCATATGCATTACTGGGCTTAAATGAATTTGAATTTAGGACTCCTTTCCAGGATATGACTTCACAATTGGTTTTTGTGTCACCAATTTTGTTCTATTTTTAAATAAATGAATCTTGAGCACAGAGACAGAAGACATGCAACAGAATGGTTGTTGATTTTTAAAGAATGGTCAGAATGGATGCTGACCCAACACAGAAGAGATATAATGTCAGAAGAGTGGAGGTAGAACAGTGATGAATGGTAAACTCCAATCCATCTTTAGACATAGACTGACACAATGTAGAAGAGACGTAATATCCTGAGTGAGGGGTAGAAACAGCAATGAATCGTGAACTCCAATCCATTTTTAGATGTAGACTGATTTTACTTCGATTTGTCTGCGTATGTCGGTGTGTATGACCACAGGTAGGCAGGTACCTATGGAGGTCAGAAGAGGGTGTTAGATCCCCTGGATCTGGAGTCACTGTGCCTGTGAGCTGCTTGACATGAGTGCTGGGAATAGAACTCAGTACTTCGTCAAAAGCAGTGAGCCCTCTGAACCTCCCAGGAATCTCTCCAGCCCCGTTCTTTTCTAAGATACTTTTTCATTGGGTTTGTTTGAGATCTACAGTATTGCATGTCAGACCTCCCATTTCTGGCTCTCCCTGTTATGTAAGTTCGTTGGCCTTACCAGGGCTTAGTAGACAGAGGCCACGTGAACAACTTTATCTAATATACTCTCTGTTGTCTTTGCATCCCACCCACTAGTTTACATCATCTTATTCCTTAAAGAAATGAGACTGCCAACCTCTGTTGGGTCTCACTGTATTTGGGTGATGCATTAATGCAGCCATTTTCTTTGCTCTACACCAGACTATTTTATTATTTATATCACTGGAGTATGCTAAAGGGCTAAAATTTCATAATTGTTCAAAATAACATGTGAGCTCCTGTGTGTTGGCTCTTTTTCATCTTTTTATTTTAATACTCATAAAAATCCTTTCTGTTGTTGGTATTGCAACCAAATAAGAAATTACTTGAAAAATTCATTTTTAGAATTAACATATCCAGTTCACACTGGATACTCAAAACCACCTGGGAAAATTTGTTTAAATTTCTCATAAAGCTTAATAAACACGATTATGTGTATATACTCATAGAGAGATGTAGGAATGTCATCAGTTCATCATATATGCAGATGAGTATCTATAATAAAATGCACAGATGTAAAGGGGGATTTTGCAGTGTTTTCTAATTATGCTAAAGAGAACCATATGGTTGAATATCCAAATATGAGTGTAATATAATGTCTCTTCTTTACAAAAGAGATAATTAAAACTTAGATGGTGCCTCAAGTCATATATTAAGATACAAAATTATAATGCATATTAATATACTTTGAATCTAAGCCTGGTCGATGTCTATTGCTTATAGAAAAGATTAAATGCACTAGAGTGCAGTAAATTAAGCACCATAAAATTTATTTATATAAACTAATATTTATTGAGAAGTTTAGTGATTACAAATATTCCCTGGGCAGATTGATACCTGCTGCCTCTCACGACCTTCTGTCCCCTTTTTTACATGCTTGGGTCCAAGGGCTGACTTAACTGTGTCAGTGAAGGACCAAATGACTGACACTGAGGAACTGACATACAGAAAAGCTGGGATTGGGTGGTCTGGGCTCTCTGCTAGATAACAGCACAGCACCCAGACGTCCAGTGTATTATATGCAGTTGGACACAGAGGTAGGGTTATTGAATACAGATAACAACGAGATAGGGTTACTATAAACCACTGAATGAGGAGGAAGGCTTAACTACTCTTGGCGAC
Source organism: Chionomys nivalis (assembly GCF_950005125.1). Taxonomy (NCBI): domain Eukaryota; kingdom Metazoa; phylum Chordata; class Mammalia; order Rodentia; family Cricetidae; genus Chionomys; species Chionomys nivalis. The sequence continues at coordinate 23,900,436 of NC_080087.1, read as the reverse complement.
ACAGTCTCTGCGGGGGAACAGTCTTCTGGATGTAAACTGAGATGGGAAAAAGCTACCGTGGACCTTTTGTGCACACACTAGCAATATCCATACACAGTCCCAGGGAAGGCCTTGCAATTTCCCATGGGTCTAAGACACTGTTACCCTTTTCAAACAATAATCATCAGTTAGGACTTCACTTGCTTCTTACAGGCTTCTCTGGAGCACACTTTTGTGTTGGGGCTCATTTCTTGTCTTTCAAAAGAGAGAATTTAGACAAGTATAGTGCTGAGAGCTTTGCCCCAGAGGTGATTTACATAACAAACAGCTCACACTGTACTAGAAAAGGACTACACCCTAGTTCTCATACTGATTATCTTTTTCTTTATTTAAAAAATTGTTAGCAGTTTATTTTACTTTTATTTGTGTGTAAGTAATGTGTGTGTATTGGGGTAAGTGTGTGTGTGTGTGTGTGTGTGTGTGTGTATAGCCACAGAGGCAGAGGGCAGCATTGTATCTCCTAGAATGGGAGTTACAGGTAGTTACGAGTTGCTCAACAGAGTTGCAGCAGAGTCTAAGTCTGGTGTTCTGCACAGTCGAAACCTTTCTTAATGATTAAGCCATCTCTCCAGTTGCAAGGCAGAGCTGGGTTTGGTCCTTAGTTTATTCTAAGGCTCTCACTGTAGCTCTGACTGGACTGGGACCAGGCTTTTCTTACACTCATTCAAGTCCACTTGCCTCTGCCTCCCAGTGCTTGGATTAAAGGTTCATACCACCATGTCAAGTTCAGGATATCTGCCGTTTTTGTAGTTTACCTTGTTTTTGAGGGGATTTCAGTTGTTCAATGAACAGCATGAAGACATGTCCCCAAACAAACACTAATCATGAGCACGAGATTTTAGAAAACATTGTTCAAAAATTATGCAAGTTGCCTCTTACTTTTATGTTTTGTGTTCGTATGTGCACACATATGTGTGCAGTTTCACGTGCATAGCTGTGTGTGCATGAGAGTGTGAAGAGACAAGAGGTTGTGGTCTGGTGTCTCTCTTTACCACTCTCTACCATATTTTTAAAGACTAAGTCACTGAACCTGGAGCTCACCAACTGAACTAGGCTGGATGATTTGTGATCCCTATAGATTTCCTGTTCAGACTCCTCAGTGCTGGGATTTGATGGAGGAGTTACTTTCATTTAATAAAGAAACTGTCTTGGCCCATTTATAGGCCAGCCCTTAGGTGGGTGGAGTAGACAGAACAGAATGCTGGGAGAAAGAAGCCGAGTGAGAGAGTCGCCATGATTCTCCCACTCCAGACAGATGCAGGTTAAGATCTTTCCTGGTAAGCCAGCTCGTGGTACTACACAGAATATTAGAAATGGGTTAGATCAATATGTAAGAGCTAGCCAATAAGAGGCTGGAACTAATGGGCCAAGCAATGATTAAAAGAATACAGTTTCCGTGTAATTATTTCGGGGCATAAGCCAACCATGCGGGCGGCCGGGTGCCGGGGACGCAGCCCCGCCGCTCATATTACAACAGAGTGGCGCCCAGCGTGATAATGAACTCCACGTAAAACCTGAGAGGGCTTAAAAAGGAGAGAGAGAGAATTTAAGACAGCTTTTTGCTCCACGCTTGCCGTTTTAATGTGTGTTCTGGGGATCAACTTTAGGATTTTATGCCTGCATGGCAGATACTCTACGGACAGCCATCTTCCTCAGCCACAGAGACTGCCCCTGTACCACAGTATATTAGTGTCAGGATGAAAGGAATTTAAGGATTTTCAAAAAAGACAGAGCATGGACAAGGTGTAGTTGGCTCAATGACTTCCACTCTCAGGCAAGTGTTCAGTGGAACTGCTCAGAATTTGTGACTCAGAGAGTTTTCCAAACTGGCATGGAGAAGTTGCTTACCCAAGTTCACTTGCATCCCCCTGTTAAAGCATAGGTCTAAAGACCTGTAGGATTTGTGGTTTGCAAATCTTGCATATCATGGTTTGAGGCAGTTTACTTGCTCTGTGAGCCAGAGGGCAATTTGGAAAGCTTTACATTTTCAAGACTGAAAAATTTTCATCGACAAAATTTGACTTTCAACAGAAACAACATATGTGATTCTTTCTTCTTATCCTAGCTGTTTATTCTTTAATATTTGTGAATTAGTAAATATGTAGCTGTCACTGTGCTATTGCTACATGGAGTTTAATACCTACCCAGGCAATGAGTTAATTACATGACTAAGGTAAGTACAGTTTAGCTTTTCTAGTTGTGTCTTCATTTAAATAAAGTATTGTTTTTGATTGAATTATTTTCCAGCTCATATGGGAGTATATCTGAGTTTACCTACTATGGGAGAGAAAATACTGACTTAGCAATGTACCTTTTGATTTTCAGATAATCACATAGCTACCCAAGATGACATCCAATTTCCCCATTTTCTGTAATGAAGTGCAAACTTTTAATGAAATTATGGAAATGGAATATAGCTGAAAATGATTCTAACATTCCAGAAAGCATGTACGACTCAAAGGGAATTGTGTATCTTCTTCAAAACTTTCTTCTCCTGAGTTAGGTCAGCTCTCTCGAGCAACCTACAGACAATGTGAAGGGTGACAGAAAACTAAAACGCAAGAGACCAGGGTCTCTCAGGACCACTGAATCCCTTGCAGCATATACCTTTGGAGTTTATTTACTTGGGCATGATACACATCTTTTTCTTGGCTAAATCATTTATATTTCAAGTTTCTTATTGCTACATAAATATCTTCTCATAAATTAAATAAACAAGAATTCAGTCCCCTCAGAGAGAAGTGATGGTTGGAATGCTGAATATTTTAAGCTAGAAATTTTAAATTATGAGGCTGTGCAATGTTTCTTATATAACACCTCACATTTTAGAGAGTTCTCTAGATGTGAACTTACTTGATCTTTATGGCAAAGCTTGCAAAGAAAACAGGAAAGGTACTAATGGCCTCATTTTAGGGACAAGAGAACTATGAGTCAGAAGCATTATTGCATGCCCGAAATATGGAGTGAATTAATTACCTCTACAGCTACAATCTAGGCCACCCCTGGTCCACGGGTTTTCCCAGTGTAATTCCTGAATGACAGACTGTCCTTTCTATGACACTCAATGACCACATTTCTGTTGTAGCAACACAAGTTTAAATGGAAGTCACAACAACACAAAGGACTTTTAAATCTTTTTCGAGGCAAGAAAAGAGGGTTGAATCTGGATGTCTGAGGATCTAATTAGTCTCTTTAAACTCAACTTCTTTTCTAATAAATGAAAAAGGAAAAGAAAAAATTATCTCTGAGGAATCTTCTCATCCTCTGAATGTTCATTAGAGTCTTCTTCCTATTTGGGGGCAAATCTTATAAAATCTAGGAAAAGATTCTATCTAGCTATAACAGTCTTGGGCATGTCTAGTATAAAGATACCTGCTCATTAATGTTCCCCAGTGCTCTACTGACAATAACCAGGAAATGGGAACAGCCTAGATGTACATCAGCTGACAGATAACAAAATGTGGTATTTTCACACAGTGGAATGTTATTCATCCATTAAGAAAAATGAAATCATGAAATATACAGGTAAATTAGTGGAATGGCTATCAATTCTCAGGAAGGTAACCCAGACTCAGATAAGCATCACATATTTTATCTCATCTGTAGATGTTAGCTTTCAATCTTCCGAATTTTTTTTTTTCATTCAGGATACCATATAGGTTAGAAACTTTGTAAGGGACCATGGGAAACTGCCTTCAAGGGAAGGAATATAGAACACAGTGGTATAAAGGCTTAAAAGGAAACAACGGGGCAGCAAGGGTTAAATAAGGGTACTGAAAGGAGGAGGTTGAGGGTAGAATGTGAGGAGGGATTAATAATAGTAAAGACCTTCCCAAGAATAATATGGAAACTTAAGCACAATTGTAGAAACATCCTTAATACACACACACACACAAACACATGCACGCACACACACACACACACCTAAAACAGAGTTATCCTATAAAATGTCAATAGTGCCACTACTAGATACCACAGGCTAACCGAAAAAGGCATACTTTCAGGAATAAATCACATCTTTTAGAAATGTTGGCCAATGAGGTCCTCCAAACCACCTAAGCATTACAAACTATTGCCAAATGCTCATGGTTACCTTCCATAAGTTGATGGTAAGACTTGGTTGCTGAATAAAGCACATATTTGAGTTATAAAATATGGATAAATCAAGTTGGCACTGACCTGGAAGCTTCATCCCTACTGGCTAGCTTTCATAGTTCTGGAAGCTACCATGCATGCTAACAACAGGGAAAAGTAATCAACAGTCTTACCAAGCTATGAATCCCGACCGCTGTAACCATAACCTGCTTGGAAAGACATACCCATTAGTGTAATAATGGCACAGAGATGATGAGAGTAATTTCTACTTTTTGATTGCATTTAAACCCTGCTTTGCAAAATGAAACCCATAGAAGTCACCATTGTTGGTCCAAGGGCCTGTGACTAGACAGATTGCAAACCCCAGGGGAGAGCCTACCACTATTATTTTGCCAAAACTCATAGTATTAAACCAATTTTAATGATTTATCACTATATCAATAGATTAATGAATTTCACAATCATTGCCAGAGAAGCTTCTATTTTCAGTAGATAAAGATTAGTAAAAAGACACACAACTAGTCAAGTTACAAAGAATAAGAGAGTTAGGAATGTTCAACCCTAAATGGAACATCTATGTCACACCCCTCCTCCCAGGATGAAGGTATCATCACAGGAGAGAGGGCAGAAAAAGTATAAGAGTCAGAGATGGTGGATAACTATATGCACACAATGTCATCTGGCCACAATATGACAGATGCACAGAGGACTCATGGTGCTTGTAACAGCATACACAAGACCTATGCAAGCTCAAGATAAACCAAATTCCAGCATGAAGAGGGGAGGTGGCACAAAGCCCCATTTTTAGCCAAGGAGCTATTGTCAATTCTTAGCTAGTTAGAGACAGAGAGTCAATTTTCTTTATGAGGTTAACCCCTGATTAGCTGACCACACTCCAGTGGAAAACCACATGCCCAAGAATTTATAGACAGCACAAACTTTAGACTTGACAGATGTCTAAAAAAATGAGGACACACATTTGGATGTAGAGGGAAAGGTGCAAATCTGGGATGAGTTGGGGGACATAGACTTGAATATTATCAAAACATGTACAAAATTCTCAAAGAATTTAAGAAAATACTTTCATTAAATATTTAAAGCCTCCCTATTCTGAGAATCAACACTTGAGAACAAATATCTTTAATACATTGCATGATCGAAATTACTTCAATGTGTGTTGGTTTCCATGACAATAGATTAGACATATTTCGCAAACAAAAATTAGGATGCACAATTACAAATGAAGTTCAAGTCAACAATGAGTATTTCTCTAATGTAATTATTTCAAATTTTGGAAATACTCATACTAATAGTTGGTTTTCATTTATCTGTATTTTATGTGGCAATGTTATTTGGTAGATAGATGAACACTGGCTTGCTCACACTTTAGCTCATCCTCCACTTGGAGGGCTTCTATAACCTGCAAGTCTGTCTATTGTTTTGCATGTGGTGGTAGGATATACTTGTGCATGAGTTAAAGTGGGTTACATGGCAGGAGAAAGAGGACAAGAAGCTCCAACTGATCAAGGGAGATCCTGTAGTGTTCTGGAGCTAATATGTGAAAGAAGAACTTGCCAGATTTGTTAGCTGCTTCCTGAGAGCCACTGGAGATGAAGGACTTCTGGTAGCCCAATTCTCTAGTATGGTCTTGGGAGCCATTGAGAAAACTGTGCCTGATTCTGCTCCTTCAACCATTGTGCTCCTTCTGCACTGATGTATCGTGATGCTCATCCTGCACCTCATTGAACTCAGATGTATCTCTTTTGCAACTGGACCATGACTGGTACAGTTTTCTAGCCACTTTTGGCAGTAATAGGAAGAGGAATATGACATTAATGGCATTTTAAGCTTATAAACAATAACATGAAAATAAAGACTCATGAAACAGTGTCATAGAACCTCTATCAGGCCACTTTAAATCATTCTGCTTTGACTCACCAAATCCCTTTTGTTTTGAGTTTTAGTTCATTTATAGGTGTTGTTTATCATATTTAAATCATAAAACATAAAATTTTACATGCCACTTTTCTCCCTTAACACCATGTCAATTTTTTGTTGTGCTGTGGTCTCTGTAATTATTTTAATGATTCTGTTATAGCTTTTCTAGTTGCTCTATCATAACTCAGTTATTCTCTTATATTTGGATGAGAAGGGTGTTTTTTCCAGCATAAATATTCTTCAGGTAATCTGAGCTTTTTCTATCTCCTGAACTATTCCTTAAAATAAATTCCCAGCAGTGGGATAATTGGGTCAAAGGCTGTGAACATTCTGAGTCTTTTAAAATGTTTTCTTCCAAATTGCTTTTCACAAGGGATACAGAAAGGACAATTTCAGCCGGGTGGCAAACGTACTGATGGTTAAATTAAGGCAAGCCAGGGAAAGCTCACACCACTCAGAAAGCTGAAGGCTCACCATCCTCCCACCCTGATGCTTAGGAAATCTTAAGGCTGCTGGTGGCAGGAGTGTGGGAGAAATCACAGTGGTATTAGGAGGATTTACTTGTGACAGAACATTATGTTCCCAGATTCCGTAAATGAAGTGAATCTTATTTACTTTCAGATCATTTAAAGAAGTGTCTCCTCTGAAGTCAGAAGTAGCTCTCTCGGTCTTACATCTGTTTTCATTCTGCACTCCGTTACTTCTTCCACAAAGAGAGACTCATTAGGAATAGTTTGTTTTTATTAGTCTACATGCACAGCAAAAGCTTAGTGCTTGGTCTCAAATTCAGCCCAGAAATATCGCTATTGATTAATACTTAAAATGCCCGAGGACCTCCTACAACTCAAAAGCACACCCCGCCCCCATGACAAGATTAGAAAAGCAACATGTTTCTCCAAGGAAGGTGAAAACACAAAATTGCTTTTCATACCACCATCATCAGGAAAGGGCAAATTTAATCCACAATGAGCAATCAGACATTTAGGGATGACCATTATTAATAACAGCAACAATCAATCAATAAACAAAAACAAAAATAAAATGTTAAGAGGGATGTAGCAAAAGGCAATCCTTACATATTACTGATGGGAATGTATATTGGTGCAACCACTGTGGAAATAATATAGGGGTTCTCAAAAGATTGGTTGTATTAGAATTAGTATTTGAGCTGACTATGACACTTCTGTATATATGCCCAAAGGGAAGGAAATCAGTTCCTTAGAGACATTTCCAAGCTCTCATGTTCATTGCAGCATGCTTTACAAAAGTCTAGATGCAGAAATAACCTGTGTTCATCAACAGAGGAGTGAAATAAAGAAAATTTAATATATTGCATGTGTGTGTGTCTGCTGAGTTGTACAAAACACATACTGTCTTTTTAAAAATATTAAATTAATAATTTATGTTTATATGAGACTAGACTCAGGAGTTCAACCCTCACTTAGAGCATACAGGTCCCTGCCCCTCAAAGAGTACAGCCTCATGGGAGATAGAGACAAACAAAGAAACAAGCAAAACAAGCCAGTCTATAAGTGAGAAAAGCCAGACAGGAAAGGAAATATTATTCAGTCTTTAAAAAGAAAGGAATCTGGGGCCTCAGAAATGGCTCACTGGGCACTAGTCCTTCCACGAAGACCTGAATATGAATTCCCCAGCACTCATGTCGAAAGGGCAAACATGGCTGTGCATATCCATGACCCCAGAGACATGTACATCTCAAGAGTCTCAAAGCAATAAAGTAGAGAGTGACAGAGGAAGACATCTGTCCCACTCTGGTCTCCAGATACATAATACACACAACACACAATACACACACACACGCACACACACCAGCTCACCACCAAAACAAACACACACCCAAATTAAAGATAAAGAAGGGATTATGTTTACCCTCTCCTTGCCCTGTGAGTCTTGAATTTCATGAGAATTTCTCCATCTGAAGTCTTAACACCCATGAATTTCAAAATATCCACAAAAAAATTTTACAAGTTTATCAGTCTTCAAACTCTACCATACAGGGGCTCACTGAAAGCAACAAAAATCAAAACAATACCCATCATCGTCAGACCACAATAGAAAGAGCATTTTTAACTCTATAAGTGTTCCAAAAGAACAATGCCTCAAATTGAATTCATTTGGCTTTACAGAAGCTCAGTACATTGTCCTTACATTTTTCATTTTGCTTCTGACAGCTTATAACTTAATTTTGAACTGGCCAATGTCCAAAGCTTGGTACCTGGGAAGTACTGGGGTAATGGAAAGACCTTATCTTTGGAGTCAGAGAGATTTGACTTCAAATGTTGCTTCTGTACTTGACCTTGAGTGTCTCAAAAAGTGTGGGTTGGAGCTGTGCTGAGGGAGGGGTGTGAATTTAGCCTTATTCATAGTGGCAAGGGCAGATTCATGCCCACTTTTGTCTCCTTTTCTCTTATTTCTGTCTTAGTCACAAAACAACATCCTGACTACGAACTTACTTTCTCTTCATTTAATTTTAATTTATATAACTTCTCAGTTATGAGCCTTTCTAAAAGAAATCTGTGAATACCAATTATTTAAAAAATAGCATGGGCTGTTTGAAACTCGTTCTTACAATATTTTAAATACTCACCAAATAAACCAAAAGGAAATCAAACAAATGCAAGCATGAGGGTAAGTTCAGTCCATTTCTCAGACTCTTACTGTGGCCTTTGACATGAGCTTGGTCTTTGTCTTCACTTAGCTCAGGTTCCTGGAGGCCCTTTCTTTCTCCCTTGTCCTTCAAGGTAGTGCAAAAGGAATCTTACTGAGGGCTTTAGTAGGGGTCCCACATGCTCAATATAACCAAGTACTGTCTAACAATCTCTGCTCACATATCACTCTGTGAGTGCCAGATGTCCCTATATTTCTGGTGTTGAATCCCCTTCTGCAAAAAAATTGATTCTTGTGTGGGCTAATGAGGAGCAGAAGGAGGGAGAACATGAACAACGAAGTCAGGACCACGAGGGGTGCACCCACCCACTGAGACAGTGGGGCTGATCTATTGGGAGCTCACCAAGGCCAGTTGGACTGTGACTGAAAAAGCATGGGATAAAACCGGACTCTCTGAACATGGCAGACAATGAGAGCTGACGAGAGGCCAAGGACAATGGCACGGGGTTTTGATCCTACTTCAGGTTCTGGCTTTGTGGGAGCCTAGACAGTTTGGATGTTCACCTTCCTAGATCTGGATGGAGGGGGGAGGACCTTGGACTTTCCACAGGGCAGGGAACCCTGACTGCTCCTGGGACTGGAGAGGGAGGAGAAGAGGAGTGGGGGGAGGGGGAGAGGGGCGGGAGGATGGGGAGGGAAATGGGAGGCGGGGAAGAGGCGGAAATTTTTTTTTTCAATAAAAAAAATTGATTCTTACTACAATGGGCTTGGGCAAAACTTCTCTGTGCCATGAAAGTTTCCTTGTCATCTCCCAACCCTACTCCATGTTCAAAAGAGATCTACCTAGAAGGATGCGGAGGATCACATGAGTCACTGACTTCAAGAACAGACACCAACAGAGTTTATAAATTAAAATTTTGATTTCAGTGATTAAAACCAGATGGGATTGTTCTATTTTAATTATTTCGTAGGGAAAGAAAAGTCCCTTTCCATCCAGAGGGGATAAACAGGTAATTGGAGAAGAAATTGCGCAAAGAGGAGTCATTCCTTCTTTGTTCATGCAATGTTTGTTAAGCGTTTTGCATTACCGGGATGATTTTCCTGATGTTCGGGAGACTCACAGCCTTTTTCTGATGTCAGGTTCCCTATGGGCAAGAACGACAGAGGTTTATTTCCAGCAAATGCCAGTACTGAGGACTCTATTTGTAGTTGACTCTTCCCCAATTTTCTTCCCTGCTGCTTTATGCTGGCTACATTGGCCTTCTTAATTACTGAATGGGAAAAGAATGGGATGTGTGTGGACAAAAGCAGAGGAGATAGCTCCCTCTTCTTTACAGAGCTGTTCCGGGAGCCAATAGCTTTGCACTGTGTCATTGTGTACCCATGTTACTTTCTTGAGTCAATGGGAGTTTTGCAGCTATGAGACGACAGCTCATGGCTGTGGGTTCATGGGAGCACGTGCCCACACACAGCAATTTCCTAAGCTGTTCTTCATGCAGTTGGATAGCTCTGCCAATGACCTCCAAGCTTTGTTTAACTGAACCATTTTTTTTCTACTGATTTTGGACAAGAAGTATCTAGAAGACGTCTCCATAAAACAGACTGGCTTAAAAAAATAGAAATTTATCTTTTAGCTTTCTAAAGATGAAAAGTGGGAAAGGGGGTGTTTGGTAAGGCCACATGGTTTTGGAAAGCTCAGGAAAGTAGCTCTCCCTGCCTCTTCCTGGAGGATTCTGCTATTCTTCATGGTCTTCACCCATGGCTACATCCCTGTGTTCATCCCCTTTCCTTTTACATGCCTGTTTTATTCAGGGCTCTGTCCAAATCCCTTTCTTGTAATGACTGTAGTCATTTGAGCAGAGTCATTCAAAGTTAGTACTTCACGTTAACTTTGTCTGAAAAGACATTTTCACAATACCACATTCACAAAGTCCTGCATGAAGTGAACACTGAAGGGCATGGTTTGGTGCTATACAATGCCTAAAGGAGCTTTCTGGTCTTCCCTACTTCTTTCTATGCCTACATAGACCTCTAGATACTGGGTATTAAAACTTTTTTGGCTTCTTGAGGTTCTGAGTTCTACCCTAATGTCTCTTGATGCCCCATGACCACCAATATCAGGCAGTGCTACCCAACTTCTCAGTTTTATACTAAAGGAAATAACTTTGTGCTTCCCACAGCTCAGTTAAAAACAGGGAGCTAATTACAACTATCCCAAGTGCCTGCCTCCCTAATGCAAATCCCTCTAGACTGCCTTTTTTCAATTAGGATGAATAATTTCTCTTCACAGACCTCCACCTCTTCTTCACATCTGTGCCCTTTGAAGACTGGAGTCAGTGTAAATGCTAATTTGAAATTAACATACAATTTATTTCTATACTAACCTCCACTGATTCATTTCCATCTCCTTAATAAGACCTTTTCCAAGTACTTGGGCAATGAGAACTCTTTCCTTCAGACCATCTGGGGACATACTGGAATCTTCCCATTATCTGTGGTGTGCTCGTGTCCCAGCATAGGTCAAGAGTCAAGAACCCAGAGACGAAGGTCATAGCGACCTCCCTAGCTCAAGCGCTCATGGAAGCAGAGTGTACTGGTCACCTAGAAGTGGTTGCTTTTTCTGCTCATTATTGAATGTCACTAGTTTCTGGGGGACTCGCTCTGATTTTTTTTCAGGGTTAAGTATAATTCAAAAGACACTTGAATTGTTGGCCCCATAGGGCACCACCTCATAAACCATGGCTTCTGCTCTGTAAGGTAATATCTTCTGATTATCATTGTGATTTTTCCCCATTCATATGTGGTTACCAGGCAGTATTGCTCTGATGCTATGAGCTCTGTTTTACTACTGCATGATACACCAGGAACGTTATGTGCCTCCTGTCTATTTCTGGGCCTCAGCTAAGTTATGCCATCAGGAAAAGTACATCTGAAGACATTGTGGAGGGTCTTTGGACCCTTCTTTTGCCATATGGAGGGAGGAGGCCTTTCACAACTGACGATGGGTGGATTCCAGAAAGCTTCCATTTCTGACAGAAATGACAAGCCAGAATCATGTCACCCTCCCAGAGGAAGCCTTGAATTTCCTTCACAATAACCAGCCTTTGCAAAAGGCCCACTAGAGCTTACCACTGTTCTGCCCTTGGCACAGTAAGTCCACTGAAACCCTTCATTACTCGCTCATCACACTCAATGAAACCTCATTGCTGTTGAAGTCATGTTCCCTTACTATCTTTCCTCAAATGTTTAGTTTCTCTTCTTTGCAGATCTGAGTCCACAGTTTAGTGGAAAAAATTATAAATTAAATTTTGCTCCCAGAATATGAATGTACAGAGAGACAATGGCCAGACATTAAGGGAGAATGGATCTCTAACTTTAAGTCCTTGAAGTGACTGTGACCAGCAGTGTCAGAAGCCAAGGCACTGCCTCTGAGTGGTTAGCCTGAGTGATCAGAACGTTGTCACTGACTAGTAGTTTCCTTTTATTTATTTATTTATTTGTTTGTTTGTTTCAAGACAGGGTTTCTCTGTGTAGCTTTGGAGCTTGTCCTGGAACTTGCTCTATAGACCAAGCTGGCTTTGAACTCACAGAGATCTGCCCGCCTCTGCCTTTGGCCTGCTTGGATTAAAGGCGTGTGCCACCACTGCCTTACTTATTTTTATTTTTAATTTTTTTTGGAACTACTTCCAAAGTAAGGTCAAGCAGAAAGACAGTATGTTTCCCCAAAGCAATCACATATGATGCACCATTTCTATCTGTTTAGTCCATACTAAAGCTTCCCGTTCCAACCAACACGTACCTGAAGCTTCTCACAGCTGGTTTCCTCCCTCCCTCCCTTGTCTTGGAGTCTCTGCCAAATACCATGATAATGGCCAACTGCCTTCCTAAAGAAAGCTCATAATAAATACACAGAGTCTCTTCTCCTTTCAGTGGGCTTTGTTTATTCCCAAAGAAGATCAAGAAACTTTTAGAAGACAAACTCAGACATCTTAAAATTTTATAGGGTGTGTTTGAGCATTTACCAGTTTTCGAATCAAGAGATGCTAGATTTCACTGTTTAAAATTTGTAGTAACTGGAAAACAATAGTTACAAGATTGTAGTAGACTTATGACAGAACACATTTGATTAATTACAGTGGAAAGTCCCTAGTTAGAGGTTACTTGGAAGTTTCTAGTGGGGAAATGCTATGGTTTCATTTTACTGTTTATGTTGAACTTAGTTACATAAGAACTCAGAGGGCAAGAGCTTAGGTCTTGCAATTCAAAAAGAGGCTATTTACAAAAATCATCCTGCAATGTGATAAACAAAGCAACCCAATCACACACAAGATGCTAAACCAGGATGCAGTGTTTCTATTTTTATTGATTGGCTTAGGTTATCTTTGGTGAAGAATTTTGAAGCAGAAAGTAGGGTTCTGGTGAGTTCTTCAGAAGATCTGTTAAGTCATCAATGAGGACTTGCAGGACTGTGGGTACCTTCTTCTGCTTTAGTAGGTGGGGATGCTGTCTTAGCAGCACAGCCTCTGGTGCCCTCAGCCTGAATGTGCAGAGCCACAAAGGGTGCTGTAGTCATTGCTATGTCTGTGTCTAAAGTCCTCCCAGCAGGGAAGTGGCTGGTGCTTGCACGTTTCCATGGTTGACATCTTGCTGCATTTCCTCACTCACGACAATGCTTTGCTTGTAGTGTCTAACTTTTCCTACTGACAGAAGATCTTGTCTTCATACCTTTCTTACTTTGATTCCCCTGCCCCTCTTCTCCTCCACTGCCTCCTTTATGCTCTTTGTCTCCTCCTTTTCCCTTTTATCTTAAAACAAAATCTCGTCTTTCCATTTCTATAAGAACTATTTACTATTCTGGATGAACACCGCACTTTATGGACAGGCAATCCAGAGTTGATTTAAATGACTTGTAGTAGTGATTAAAATATGAGTTTTTTTTTTTTTTTTTTTTTTTTTTAAAGGCGAGGATATATTCCCTTAGTTCTTTAAACAAGTTTTTCTTTGGGTTGCCTATTCACCTCTGATTGGAATGTCTCAGGTGAAAACGTAAGAAACTCCCAGTCTGAGCTGTGGCGAAAGGATGGCTCTTCTGTGGACTCACCATGCTTCTGGTAGTGCAGTGATGAGCTCACTGCTTCCCTCTAGTGAGGTTTATAAAGGTTGGGCATTGTTAATAAAATCCAAGAATTCCTCAGGAGAGAGAGGGTGATGCAGATCCTGACTTATCTTTTCTCCTAGAAACAGAAGCTTTCTGGAATCAACCCATCCATCAGTCTGTGTAAAACGATGGTTTCTTCCCACCATATGGGCCTCGTGATAGTAACTGCTCATCCCACGTAAATGCCAAACACAAGCTGAGTGTAAAAATTGAAACTATAAAAATTTCAGTGGTTGGGGTGTTTCTACCAACTGTTTGGCTTGCCATGCCCAGAAGGCATGATGACATGATAGTCTTTTGTCACGAATCGCCTGGGAAAAGGGTAGAAGGAACTCCTTTGGTAGAATTTTAGCAGTGTTGTCGCTGCATAGAGTTAATGTTTTACTTTATTTATTTATGTTAACTTTATTTTGTTTATTTTATTTTGTGTATATGAATGTTTTTCTTGCATGTATATCTGTGTACCATGTGTGTGTTTGGTACTTATGGAAGCCAGAAGATAATGGAATTCTAATTCTAATTCTGGTGGAATTAGAGTTACAGATGGTTGTGAGTTACCATGTGGTTCCAGAAATTGAACCTTGAAAGGTATTAGGGCTCTTAACCACTGAGGCGTCTCTCTAGCCCCTGGAGTTTATTTCTTTTAAAAGTTTGATCATTTTTAGCCAGGATAACTTAAGCATCCCATTTCACTTTTTTGATGTCCTTCCTTCTAGGCATGATCAAGTTTTTCCAGGGCTGGGAATATTTTGACAGGTTGGTCTACAAATGCTATTGTTCCTATTGAGGCTGTTGACTCCCTCTTTCCACGGCTAACTAAGCCCCTTTCATCTACCACATTGTATGGCTTTCACAATTCCTGAACCTTTTCATTTCTTTATAGTTGAAAGTCTCTGGGCCTGTGTAGAAGTCTTTCTAACCAAGATGAATTTGTTCAATGTATTTCTAATCTTTATGCATTGATTTCTGGTCTAACTCAGAAAAGAAATTTATTTCAGAGTTTGAAGAGACGCCTCTCTCCAGCCCATAAGAACTGTCAAGAACTCCTACTTAAAAAAATAATCTCTTTTCTTAGTCAGTGATTGACTCGTTTCTTGAGTGTCAACCCTCATAATTATTCCTTGGTGAAAGAAGCTAAGAATTGTAATGAAGAGCATGAAATTTCTCACTCATAGTTCAGAGACGAGAAACTTGATGGTAGGGTTTTACTACTGTAGCTCTTGAGGCACTTAGCCATAAAACCCCTCAAGGGTTCAGTGAAAAACACTCTTGAAATCACATGACATCTTTCACCATTTGGTACTTATACAGATATCAAATGTGTGAATATCAAACACCAAATGAATGATATTAATAAGAATAATTAAAGTTTTTAGGGCTTCAAGTTATTAATTTATAAATTAGTAGTAATAATAATACAATCATACAAGGTTACTATTTAAATTCTTCGTCAATTTCATACATGTAAATGATGAATTTGGGGTCATTTTTCATCTTCTGTTACTCTCTATCATCCCCTTCCTTTTTCTCACCAGAATCTTTCTCCCTAGTAAGCTACCCTCTCACTTTTACATCTCATGTGTGCCTTTCTCTCTCTCTGTGTGCCCAGTGATTTTAATCATAGTGTCTTTCATAAGTAGGGAGATATTTATTGGAATGTGGGCAACTTCTCAGTTGCTACGCCACTGAAGACAATGACACCCTCTCTCTTATCACCCATTAACTACTGAGAGTTCCTCAGTCATGATAAAATGTTAAGGGGCCCAACCTTGGACAGGTCAGGTCTCGTGCATCTAACCGTAGCTTTCAGTAATTCTTAGGTATAGCAACCAAGTCATGACCAGAAGGAACTGATTCGCTATACTCCTCCCAATCCTCTGCCACTTACATTCTTTCTGCCCTGTCTTCTATGTTTCCTGAGCTTTAGTGCAGGCAATACACATATCTTGTTTAGGACTGAGCTCTCCACAGTCACTTATTCTTTGAAATTTGACTAATGATGACTCTTCAAAGGGTTTTAGCAAAGAACCCAAAATTTGTCAAAATGTAATATTCTTCTTTTTTCTTTTCTTTGTTTTTTGTTTTTTTGTTTGTATTTTCAAGGCAAGGTTTCTCTGTAGCTTTGGGACCTGTCCTGGAACTAGCTCTTGTAGACCAGGCTGGCCTCAAACTAACAGAGATCTGCCTGCCTCTGCCTCCTGAGTGCTGAGATTAAATGTATGTGCTATCACTGCCCAGCAAAATGTAATATTCTTTAGCTGTGTTATTTTATAACAGTGATAATAATCCTTAGAGCATGCAGAGTATTACTCCATGTGTTATGTGGTGTTTCCCAGATTCCTTCCTTAGAAATAATTATTTATCAATGTTAAAAGTCTTCTTGTTGATTCATTTTTCCAAGGGTTAATTCCATAGGGATTGCTCACATTGTCCATTGTTCCCTCAAGTTGAGCCTCACTCCGAGCTCACCAGCATTGTCAGCTGAATGCTTCACTTTTATTTCTTTGCCAAAGACTGATCACAAGATACCTTCCAAATTTATAACCTGCACACTCATCTCTCTTTCAAAGTCTTCTTTGCAAAGGACCTAGACTTCAGAATTGGGTACTAGGTCCAAGAAAGCAGATGGTGGCATGGTACCATGGACTTGAACCAACTCATGATTAGTTGGAAGTGTTGAATTTGGGACAAAATAGTCCTTGGCACTAACCAATGCAGTTATTTAAATGCTCATTGGCAGTGTCCTAGGGTGGTATACTGATGAACCGCAATTGTATAATCAGTGCTACATGTTAGTAGAAATAGACGTACAATGGAGATGAACAAGAATTACTATAATTATAATCTAGGAAAGAAAAGTAAGAATAAATGGCTAATTGATAATAAGGACAATTCGGAAAGCCAGAGGACCTCACTGGTATCATGTAATGAGGCTTTTCTTTCCTTTAGTGGATGCACAGAGAATGCAGAATTTGGTCATGGGTTTCTCCTGAAAGGACAGATTCCGAGGCTGTTCTGCTATGCCACCTTAAAAGCCCTGGTTGTACTAGAAAAGGCCCTGTACTCACTGTAACTTTCAATTCCTTTGAGTTTGCAAATGTGCAAGACTGATGCTCCTCCACATGTGAAAGCCCTCTCTTTTGTAAAGGCTTACCTTTGTGGTTGCTAGGCTAAGTATTTTCAGGGTCTCCTAGGTGAGGGAAGGGAATGTGACATGCTGAAATGTGAGACATAGACAGCATATATTGTCGAGAGTAAATGTGATTATGCTCTGAGTGTGATGGAACAGAAAGGGGCAGAGTGCAAACTTCGACAAGAAACTTTAATCGTGAGAGTGCTCCTTGGAGATGTGAAACTCAACACCATATGACCACCTGGGAAATGCTAAGTTTGCTATAATAAAAATGGGAAGGTACATGGGATAAAACTGGACTCTCTGAACACGGCGGACAATGAGGGCTGATGAGAAGCCAAGGACAATGGCACTGGGTTTTGATCCTACTTCATGTTCTGGCTTTGTGGGAGCCTAGCCAGTTTGGATGCTCACTTTCCTAGACCTGGATGGAGGGGGGAGGACCTTGGACTTTCCACAGTGCAGGAAACCCTGACTGCTCTTTGGACTGGAGAGGGAGGGGGAGAGGAGTGGGGGGAGGGAGAGGGAAGTGGGGGGAGGGGGAGGGAAATGGGAGGCTGGGAGGAGGCGAATTTTTTTTTTTCAATATAAAAAAGAAAAAAAAAGAAAAAAAATGGGAAGGTAAGGTAGGAATTCCAGAACTGGTGTCTTAGAGAAATAAAGAAGGAGTGAAAAAGGTCCAGAAAAATGAACTTATTAGAGAGGATATAATGCACAGTTCTAAAATTTTTATCTTAAGACTATACTCCACCAGGGAGCCTGAAGGCCATGCAATAGCCTATGTTAAATATGACACAGATAAGACTGGTAAGATCATTAACCTCCATTTCCCATTTAGAAAATTCCAATCTATGTTTGTTGAGACAACTTTTCATAAAATAGTGGATGTTCCCATGAGATCCATCATAGTTAGAACCAAAGTACACTCAAGTAGAAATAAAAATAGGGAGACTTTCAATTTCTCCCCAACTACTATCCCAACACTTATCTTCCAGCTAGCATGGTGAACCTTTGCTCTGGTTGCAGAAAAAGAACCCTTAGTACATTTTCCAGGAAAATTTGTGCTCTCAATGCAGAGCAAATGTATATCTGGTTTACTTCATTGTGGTGCAAGGGTAAAATCCACGCTCAGAGGTGAATGGCTTGGATGATATGTGTAGCATATAAAGGAGGAAGCTTAGAAGACTTGACATGAAGAGAGTTAGAAGGAGAATCAAGTAGATGGACTCTCAGAAGAGACTGAGAAGTCAGAGTTGAAACTTCCCTGTTCCTCTCTCTATTTACTGTGGCACTGTTGCACAGATGTGTGAAGTAAGTGGCCATCATTGGCGGGATAGACACGGACAGAAGAGCCCATGTAAAGAAATATGATTGAGTGACCATGTCTGTTCAGACTACCAGAAGCAAAGACCAGTGCTAAAACACCACTACCACACTACCTTTCTGGAAGATGTATATTTGAAGGGAGCAGTGTTCCTTTGTATAGCAACAGACACACACTCAAACTACTGGTAGTTGGGTTTCCTAGCCTCCTTTGACCAGCACCTTTCTGGGACTTGCAAAATATTTGACATCCAAGCAAGAATCTCACTGCATCGGGCACATGGGTCTACTTCATAGCTAACCAGGTGCAGATAGGGGTCCATGACAACAGCAGTCACTATTCTTACAGAATACTAAAACAGCTTGCCAGACAGACAAAATAGGAAGCCAACCTATCAAAAGCACAGACGAAATGCTAGCTCAATAGTAATGCTGTAGCAAGAAAGGGATTTATCCTTGGAGATTCAAAATATCCTAATAAGATTTCTAATGGTAATGTATCCCTAGTATATAGAAGACATGATGTTAGGAACCAAGAATGTGGAAGATAAGATCAGTCAGCATTCCCATTAGCCACCAGGAAAATGTGTGCTTATCATCATTGTGAGTTCCAGGAGTATTTCATCAAATAACACAGACAAAGACTTAACTATAGACCTAAGCTGGCTCCCGGTCACTTTGGATCCTTCAAACCAAAGAAAAACAGGCTTAGAAGTAGAATTCCCTTGCTGTAGAGATAACCAATTCTCCATAGAAAAGCCATGCATGACAAATTCTTTCATTAGAAGGATTCATTTGTGTATAGCTTGGTATTCTTTTGTCTTACAGTGACTATAAATACACCATGCAACCCATCTGAAATCCCACTGTCAGATGAGTCACAAAACCAGAAGAATGGCTTATTGTGAAGGGATTAGAAAAATGCATAGCACAATAAAAAACAATTTTTTAAAAATGGAAAGAAAAAGAATGTAGGTTGAGTGCTGAAGGAGGGTGACAAGGAAAGTCAGGTATGGCGTTGTGACTAATCTCCATTCCAGGAAGCAGGGAGCTTCTTTCATTTCCTCTTCTGAGTTCCAGAAAAAGAGGTGTCCTGGAATCCAAGGGAAGCTGTTTTCTGAACTTACAGGGAGAAGTGGGCATTCATGGTGCAAGGGTGACTGTGGTAGGTGGTCCCCACACTGTCAGATGTCCTTTAGGAAATGACTGTGCATGAGGCAAGGACGGTTGTGGTGGCGGGTGGTGTCATATATTGCCAGATATTCTTATGGAAATGGTAGTGCATGGTGCAACAGAGGCCGTTGCCTTTAGGGGAAAATAGCTCTCTCCCAGATGCTGGTAGAGCTTTAGAATAGAGTTTGACTGCCATTCCTCCGAGAATCCTTCATCTGAAGAAAGCTGATACTACCATAGTCATGAATCTTTACTTGAGAACCCAATGACTGGCAATTACAGGACGTGATGGGCCTACCAGCTTAGTATGATGATTGTGGCTTGAAGTTTCTAGTAGGCTTACACTGGGTTCTGATTCTCCTTCTGCATGATTCTATTTCCACTTGTCTTGCCTCCTCTGTTTATATGAGAGACTGAGCTGGCATGTTTGTGTTATATATGGTCAGACCCATCATCGTGGAAAGAAAAGGTCCACTGGAGGGGAGCTAAGACAGTTGGCACTCCCTACCCTTTTCTCCCTACAAATTTAAAGTTTGAACCCTTGAGAAGCTGAGATGCAGCACAGAGCCAGTTGAAATGTAACATAAAGTGTATGTTTGACTGGAGTGGATGGAATTAAAGATGGAGAAATAGAGGAAAATGCGTTGTTAGTAGGGAAAAGGTCAGGAGAAAGAGAGACAAGAGACTGGAAGTTCCTGTTCATCCTCTTTCTCATTTTATATCTATAACTAATGGAAGCTCAACTGTACTTTTCTCATAGTTTTCTAAGTCAGAAGCTGCTTTTACTGAAACACACAACACACACACATATATATGTATGTATGCAAGCCATCATTTTTAAAATAGCTTGAATTGTTTAATTGAGACTCTTACTAGAAGAGTTATATAATAACTTTAGTTTGTAAAACTGAATTTGCCTTTGCCTTTTGGATTCATACAAAATTAAAAGTCTGAGTCTGAGCTAATGCTTTACTTGCATATAATGAAAGCAAATTGAAATTTGTATTAGTTAGACAGCACTCCATTGAGAATATTCCAGTATTGTGCAGAATATGAGTTTAAGGGCTTGCAAGTGAACTGGAAATAGGACAGAATTCCCATTCATATTGTTTTTCCTTTCATGCAAGCATCTTTGCAATAAGAAGTCTATGAGAGTTGAAGGCTGCTTCATTCTACAAAGGGTAAGGACTGAGACTTGGGGATGGTGAGGACACAGCAAACCCATACTAATGTCATTTAATTAAAAAGGCATAATTGGAATTTTCATGGATTTGTCCCTTCTGGTTTCAAAAGGCAATGCCATTACTGATATGTGAGGGATGATATGGCCTCATTATAAGAAAAGTATGGTGGCTTATTGTTAAATGTACTACTAATATCATGCAAGAATCTTTCCTATTAGAAAGGAAGCAGTGGTGTTCCAAGCTTCTTTGTGAGTAGGGATGACAAGAATAAAGGACTTTATTGAAAGACCAGGGGGTTCAAAGTAAGCTTTGCAATGTACCAACAGTAGCATCCTTATAACAATTGCCAAAAATGCCTTCTTGTCTCATCAGTACCCTAGTCCACAAGGCTACAGTTCTAACCAATTAAAAACACTATCCTTTAAGTCCTACTGATGCTGGTGTCAACTGCCAAGGTGATGTAGTTTTCTTTTTCAAGATTGTTGGAGTCTTAGAACTATTGCCTTAGTGGTTGGGGATATAGGTTGTGTTTGGTGCTGAGAGACCAAAGACTAGAGCCTTATTCCCTCAGATCTAGCCAGAACATGATGTGTGAAACTAGCTGCCGTTGCTGCTGCTGCTGCTATTGCTGCTGCTGGCTTGTCCCAGAGTCAAATATAGGAAGATAGAAGAGGAGAAAAAGAAACGTAGAAAGGGAAATACTAGAATCTTGCTTTACAGTCTTGCTTCTGGTCTATTTTATATTCTCTCGATATGTAGTAAGCATTTTGTGGTAGTATGCTGAAAGAACTTGCATGAATGTATGCATATATGTGTATATATAACAATAGTTTTTTCTTAAACTTTATTGTTTTTAATTGAGCAATACATTTTTCCTACTCCCCTTCTTTCATTTCCTCTCTCCTTCCACTCTCCTCCTGTCCTTCATACTCTCAATTTACTCAGGAGATCTTGTCTTTTTCTCTTTCCTAGGCAGGTCTATGTATTTCTCTCTTATGGTCATCTTATTGTCTATGTTCTCTGGGTTTATGGACTGTAGGCTAGTTATTCTTTGCTTTATGTCTAAAAGATACTTATGAGTAAGTATTGTATTTTTCTTTCTGGTTCTGGGTTACCTAACTCAGTATGTTTTTTTCTAGTTCTGTCCAATTGGCTGCAAATTTCAAGATGTCATTAATTTTTACTGCTTAGTTCTCCACTGTGTAAATGTACCACGTTTTCCTTATCCATTCTTCAGTTGAGCGGTATCATGTTCATAGCAGCATTATTTGTAATGGCCAGAACCTGAAAACAACTAAGAATATATATTTTTATATATATATTACATTTGGGTGTTCTATATGTAATATATATATATGTATATATGTGATTATATATTATATGTGTGTATGGGTGTTTATGTATTCATGTTTATGTACATGTCTCTACATAGTGGTACATACATGAGCATATGCATATGAAGGCTAGAGGTCTATGCTAGACATCTTTCCACCTTAATTTTTGCATGGTCTCTCATGGAACCCAGAGTTTACTGATTCCACAAGACTGGCTGGATAATACTCTGAGGATCCTCTTGTCTCTGCTTCCCCACTGCTAGGATTATGTGCATAGGCTACCGTGCTTGGCTTTGGTGCTGGGAATATATGTAATCAGGTCCTAATGCTTGTACAACAGGCCCTGTACTGTCAGTCCCAGCTGCCTAATTCTGACAGAAAAGTTTTAATTAAATATTGCAGTGTTTAAACCATGTTTGCCTTTCAAATCAATTAGAAAATACATCTGGCACCTAGCACAAGGAATCTACACAGAAACTTTCCTGGCTTAGTTAAAATTCATATTCTTCTGATGAGAACAGCTTCTACAGTCAATCTGGGTAAAAAAATCAAAAGAGCCAACATGATCTTAAATCCCAAACTTGAATAGTCACAGACAATGCGTCCATTTCTTTCATCTTTCAGTCATGATGAATATTTTGAAATTATTCCTAAATTTCTCTACTTAGATCCATTTCTAGGGATTACTCATTCATTGGGTGTTATATTTTTGTGTAAGTGAGATAGGCATTTAAACACTTGCACCTGTTATCATAAAGTGACCTCACAATGATAAAAACAATTTTATCTTCATTGGGTTCCAAAGTACCAGAAAAAATAATAATAAGAGAGCATGTTAATTAGTTGCCAAGATAACTGATGATTGAAATTTAATAAATAAAATTTAAAAATACCTAACTCATTATTTCCAAAGCATTTTAGTATTACTTGGGAGAGGAAAAAATAGTTAATGCAATATGATCAAATGTGTACCACAAAGTTTAAGTTTTTCCAATTTTTTCTACATTGTGTTCACTATAGAAAGCTGTTGAACAAGTGTAAGACTGCTTTTGTTCTAAATTTACTTCCCTAGCTCCTAAACTTTGATTTGTGTAGACATATACAGCGGTCATCAATAATACAAACTGGTTTGACAAAGATGAATAAACTATAAAATATAGGGGCTGGGAGGATGGCTCAGTGGTTGGTGGCACTGGTCACTCACCCAAAGAACCCCAATTCAATTACCATCACCCATGTGGCAGTTAACAACCATCTTCAACTCAATTTTCTGTGGACATTGACTACACCTTCGTTTCTCAGCTGCCCAGACCTGAAACTATCTTAATTACAAAACTGTTTGGCAATGGCTCAGGCATATTCTTAGCAAGCTCTTACATCTTAAATTAACCCATTTCTATTAATCTAGGTAACACACAAGATTATGGCTTACCAGTAATGTTCTGCCATCTTTCTCCTTTGGCAAATACATAACATATTCTTGACTCTACCTATTTTCTCTGTATACCTTTGGATTTCCCTCCTGACTTTACTCTGCTAAGCCATTGACCAAAACAGTTTTATTCATTAACCAACAAAAGTAACAATTCCAGGGGATCTCTGATGCACTGTTTCAGTCTCTTGACCACTATATACATATCTCTCTTCCACACACATATATCTATCTATCTATCTATCTATCTATCTATCTATCTATCTATCTATCTATCTATACTATCTATCACATATCACACACATACTCATACACATATATACATGTACTTTTCCATATATATATATATCACAACACACTGGGGAAGTGCCTATGCTCATAAAATAAAATTAAATAATTAAAAAAATTAAGTTTACAATCTCTATATTGTCCATCAAACCACATTATCCTCGAAGGGATCTACAGGTTCCCAATCTCTGTGGAAACAAAAACAGAATCTCTTTTCCAAAGTAACATGTCCTGAGACTCAAATTGTGAAGTCAAGATACCTTTATGTTGGTTTAGCTTAGTAGCCCCCACAATCAAATGTCTCTCTATAGTTAACTCATTAACAGTCAAAATATTAAAAGAAAACACAATAGTATTTAATAATCCAGAATCTCGGTGTATATTCTATCTTTATGTGGCTGATGTTTTTACTCTACTATTTTTAATATTTATTTCATTATCTTTCTTCCTTTAACCCATGACTATTACTTTTACTGTCTCTTTAAAGACTTATTTTTTTTTTGTAATCTTCTGATATACTAACATTTGATTTTATTTTCCGAAGTCTTAAAGAGCACAATAGTACAAGAAAAAACATCTTTACTATATCAAATAGATTGTTGAATATGGTATTCTTTAAGAAACACTCAACTCTGGGGTTGAGTTATAACTCAGTGACTAAGGGCACACTCCACTCTTGCAGACGAACTGAGTTTGGTTCCCAGCACTCATAGTCGATGGCTTATAACTGTGATGCCAGCTCCAAGGCATTAGTGCCCTCTGTGGACTCTTGTGGGCATCTGTACTCATACACGTGCATAGACATAGACACACGCATGTATATATACACAATATAGAAATACAATCAATCTTTAAAAAGAAATACCTGACTTTAAAAGTGAATATATGTCTTATCTATGAAAATTAGTTGAGAAAATGGGCATGATATATCCCCCATTCTGTCACTGATTGAAGCATTTGGATGGACTCGGTTAACATTCAGGTAGTGTGCTTTCCATGTGCTTTCCAGTCTGTTCCTGTCTTTATACCTAAACTGGGCTTCTTGTTAATGGTGTACAGTTGAGTGTTATTTTCTTATGCTGTCTCTTTGATTCTGCCCTTACTTGGAGTTTGTAATTCATTCATATTTAGTGAGGTATAGGCACAATTGGATCTGAGTCCATCATTTGCTTTTGTTTGCTTCATGTTGTTCTTTCCTGCTTTCTTTAGGTTCATCAGACATTTGAAATATTTAATTTTTATCTCTATAATGGATATTTAGTTATGATATTTGAGATCTGAATAATTACTTTAGTGCTTGTAACATGTATCCTTAATTTTAGTTTGCTTTTAAATAATATTCTCTCAGTCCCTAAAGAACTTTACAATAGTGTAATTCCATCTATCTTCAGTCATACCTTTGCATTCACATTAAATAAGTTGCTTCTTGTAATGTATTGAGCAACTTTATGAGTCATTATTTTGCTTTAAAACATTGTTTTAAAAAATAAACATTACAGTTGTTCACTTTTTTAACAGCTTTGAAATAGCTGGTACATTTCTTTCCAGTGTTCTTTATTCTTTCATGTACACCCAGGCTTCTTTGTTTCTAAATATTTCCATTATCTGTCTGGAAACTTCCATCATATATTTTTTTAAGTGTGGCTCTGTTATCAATACTTTTGGCTTTGACTTGTGTGTGTGCTCAGAAATGTCTTTATTTCACTTTTTATTTTATATAACATTAATGGAACTAACTTAATTCTTTTTGCATTTATTTATTGATGTGTGTGTGTGTGTGTGGTGTGTATGTGTGTGCGCGTGCACACGTGTTCTGGTAGTTACATGGAGTTGGTTCTCTTCTTCCAACCATGTGAGTTCAGGGATCAAACTCAGGCTGCCAGGTTTGTGCAGCAAGCACTGTTACCAGCAGAACAATCTCTTGGAACCTTCGTTTTCTCTTTCAAAAGTTGTTTTCTCAGGTATATTCTGCTAAGCCTATGTAATAAGTTCTTCATTTCAGATATTCTGGTTTTGCTTCTAGAATTTTTATTTGTTTTTTTTTTTTTGGAGTTTGAGTTTATGATCTAGACCTCTCCATTTTGCATTAGTTTTGTTTGATATGCTTAACCCCTTGTCACCAAGCTGATTAATGTATTTATAACAGTAAAAACCTTATTTGCCCATCTCAATATCATGGCAATGTCTGGCTTGACTTTGTTTTCCCCTCTGACAGTAGACTCTGTTTTCCTCTTTATCTGAATTGTTTTGCTGTGTTTGTTGTATAGAGGTCACATTGTAGAACAGTTTTTTAGGTGTAGGAATTGAAAGTAGGAAATACTTTTTCTAAGAAGAAATTACCCCTGCCTCCTCTGTGGGATGCCAGGGAAAGGGGCTGGTCTTTTCACAGCCCACAGCTGGTTTCAGTACAGGCTGCAGATAACTTTACTTGCCTTCTCTAAACCAATGCTTTCAAATGTTACAAGGGTAAAATTAGGACTTTTCTCAGGGCCTGGGAATTAATCCTCATGAGATTTAGAGATGTCTCTTGACAGTTGTTCCAACTGTTAGCCCTATATGCCACTGGAGAATCTATTACCTAGCTCCACCTCCAACCCTCCCTGCCATGGGGTTTCTGTCTCTGCTTCTTCACCTTGCTCCTAGCTTTTGTTATACTTCTGTGCACCTGAAGACCGCTACTGGTAAAGAAGACTTTGTTGGTGGTGAGGACTTAGCACGTCCTAGTCTTCTCGACAATGCCAACCTGGCCTCTGGCTGACTCACTACAGAAGGTTTGTCATCCTGGCGGTGCAAGCAGCCCTAGATTCCATCTCACTTAGAACCCATTCTCTCTAGAATTCATGTTATCTAGATTTCTTTGAAACGTAAACTCTCTAATGTCCTTTTAAAAATGTCTTTCAACTTTCCTTGTTTTGGCAGAAGCAACTGTCTCCTATAATGAAATGTCAAAGCAGGAATAAGCCTGTTTCTTACATTTTTCTCATAGAGCATCCTCTGGGAAAGGTTGCTCTCAGTCTTCCATTCTTATTGTAATCTTTTCTTTTCAGGTTGTGCACTCTGAGCATTTCTGCGATGGATGACTTATCTGTTAAGTTTAGAAACTGTTTGCAGAATGAAATATCTCTCTTGTGATAGAGGCCCTTTCCAAAGCCTCTTTTCAGCTCATGGTCAGCAGCAGAGCAGCTCCGTCCTGTGGATTGTGTGCTCACCGTACCACTTGCTTTTAGCCATTCTTTATTCCATTCAAAGCAGTGCTAGTGGGATAATGAATGATGACAACCTCTACTTTTCAGAAATGGTTGTCAGGGACAGAGCCTTGTGCCTTATGTGTCCCAGACAAACTCTGCTATTGAGTTACACCCTGGATGATTTTATTTTTTCTAGAGTCTCATTGTGTAGCCCTGGCTGTCCTGGAATTCACTCTGTAGACCAGGCTGGCCTTGGACTCACAGAGATCCACCTGCCTCTCCAGAATGCTGGAAGTAAAGGCTTATGCCACAATGCCCAGCCCCTGAATGATTAAAAAAAAAATCTCTTTAGGACAATTTATACTTGGATATGTCTGTAATGTTGATTCTTAGGTAAATGATTTCTTACTATTGGATCTTTAATTTTTTTGGGTCCCTTGTCAAAAAGGGCGAGAAATGATCAAATATTTTGCAAAGAACTTTGTCCCTTCTTTGATGCTGGGTGATTTTTCAAAGTAACAAAGTTTCCTCAAAGATTTTTGAGATCCCATTTTCTTTAAATATCTATCAGAAAGAAAGCAGAAACCTAGTGCATATTGGCCTACACTTGGCAAATGGTTAACATTAGTACATTAGTTTCTCTAAATAGACTTTTATGGACTATCATAAAATCTGGCATTTTAGAAAGTTATTGAAATCTGTGCCCTTAAACAGTGCAAGGAGTTTCTACAGGAGGTAAGCACTTACTGACTGTGAGAATCCATTCTGCAGCTTTGTTCCCTTGGGTTTGTAGGCTGACTTTGCTTTTCTTGGTACAGGGTTGGAAAGGTGGCAAGTGCCAGGTAACAGCTCCAGGGAGCAGCAAGTGTGTGCAACTCACTGTGGCAGTTAGTTCCTTCCCCAAGCAGTTCTTTGGCTGAATCATTCAAACTCCTCTACTTCTATTTGTAGTACGAATAGTAAAAACCCAGAGACAGATGTTGGGATTTTAACCTGTCTAGATTGATGAAAATGATGCTCTGTGAGTCGTCAATCAGGACCCGAAGCTCCAGAGCCTCATTGGAAAGGTCCTCAGCTAACCGGTAGTAGTTTTCTAGCAGCAGCTCCATCTCCTCTGCATGGTCAATCCCAGAACTGCTCTTCTCAAAGACCTGTGGGTCACTCCACTTGGTTAGACAGAGTTCTTCCAGCATCTCCTCCTCATCCAAAAGCTCTAAAATCGACTCTTTGAAAATTTTAATGTCTGTTTCCAACTCAGAGAGGCTTTTGCCATTTTGCAGCAGGACATGCAGCTTGCTTCTGTCGACAGAAGAATGCTTGGGGTCCACTAATGCATCCAGGGTCTCGAGGATCAGCGGCTGCAGGATGCTAAGTTTTCCCTGAAGGGTGTTGATCCAATACTGCAGGAGTGCTTCAATAGCTCTGAACTCAAACGGCAGTGGGTATGTGACGAGCTGACCTTCTCCAGCCAGCTGTGATGGCAGTTCCCGGAACAGCCACTGCTCCAGGTTTAGATTCCGATAATCTAGTATCAGAAGATACTCTGGAGTTATCACAGCCTTCAAATACTCCATCCTCATGATGATCCTGTTGTTCCTGGTAGTGATGCTCATCACGTGCTGAAACCTCAAGTCTCTGGCCTGGAGTGCTAACTCATGGTATAATTCAGTTTTCTTCCTCTCAAAAGAAGTAACATTTCCTTCTTTGTCAAACTTTGTCACAGCAAACACTTGGGCCACGCTGGCTAAGGTAGCTTGAGAGGCATCGGAGGTTCTAGACCGGTGCACATCACCTGCAGCGCCGGGCAAGCTCGGCGCCTTCTGGTTCCCTGAGAGCAGCAGGGTCACGCGACCGCAGAAGGCAGCAGGGCTCAGGCGCGAGACACACAGGGCCCGCCGGGACTGCACGGCGCGGGGCAGCAGCCGGGGGAGGCAGCGCAGGCACTCCATGGTGCACAGGCAACCGGGAGACGGCAACCAGACGCCGGCCTGGCATGCCGGAACCCGAGCAGATCTGCCTAAAGACTTATTTTTTAAAACTATTTCTTTCTGTATCTGCCTACACCCATTGTCTGCTTTTCTTAAGCCTATGTACATTTTTTAAACACACTGTGACTCATTCGGAGGTTTATTTCTGTCTCAATCTGTCTTTATTGTGTATCTGAAATCCTTCTTTGATCACTGTTGTGAATTTTTAAGCAGGTATGGCTAAGACCAGAGCATCAGCTTTGGCTATTGGTTCCACCCTGCTCAGCTTTTCAACATGGCAGAGGTCCATTTACTGCCAGCCCTAGGAGCCATATTTACTACCCCAGCTCTTGGAAGTAGTTGGCAAATGCCACCACCAAGAAACTTGCAACAAGTTGCTTACAAGCCCCATTTAAGTGCTCTGTAACAGGACCTCCCAAAAGAGATGGAGCCATTTCTGCCACCAGCATGATCGGGGAAGCAGTTTTTGCTGCTAATGCTGAGTCAGGAAGACTTCTCTTAAAGGAACCACACCTCTGCTCACTGCCAGCAAACAGCCTATCAGAAAGTATGCAGCTATCTAGAAGCTCCAATTGACTCCTGTCTTTGTGTGTCTGGATTTTCTTTTTTAAAGTTTTCTTAGGCTTTATGTGGATATTCTTGCCAAACGTTTGGATGCCATTAGTAAACAGAAACTCCTCTTTCGTTCCCAGCTGCCCACATTGGGTGCCAAAATGTAGGTGTATCAAAGAGTTCCACCACAACTCAGAATGGAATATAACAAAGGTTTATTGATTTGGGGATAAATTCACAGTAAGGGTAGCCATCCATAGTCCTCTGTGTGTGATGGAAACTGTGAACCGAATCCAGCAGAAAAGGCGCCCATGCATGCTTTTCATCTGTACTTATTGTACCTGAGACCATACCCAACATGGGCTTGTATTCAAAAGGATATTGGCTGAAGGAGTTTCCACAGCAAAGCTATAAATACTGTTGGAAAAGGTAAGTAAATATATGATCAAATTCAGAATACCTATGGACTAACCTGCACATATTAGAACATTACAGACACGATTAGGAAATTTTAGTTCTGCTTTCTAGTCACTGGAGTAAATAAATATTTACTGTATTAATGTACTCCCCTCAAATCTTTACTCAAATATTTTTTATCATAACTTTAATATCAAAATATTTCCCTAAGAATCTCAGCAGCCATTCACTTTAGAAGTGTTCCAAAGGACACGGTGTTCTATGGCATGACTGGAAATCATATTGTGCAGAGAGAAAGAGGAATGTGCAAAAATTCAACAGAGTACATTTTACATGTCTCCATGAACTTCCTACCTAAATGAAGAAAGCAGATGGTCTCCATTAGAAAGATATGAATTTGGTAGTAACATACAGAGAGAAATCAGGCCATCAGCTTCTCTTTAATTCTAAGCCTCATCTTAAACTGCAAATTAAAGGAATACTCCAAAAAATCCATCTGTGTTTTGTGATGCTGTTGATTTTGTTGTGGGGGAACCCAATTATTGTGATCCTTAGGCATTTCATGGATTCTTGATTTTAGAATATTAAATTTTCATATTAAAGAAATTTCTATAAATCTGTATTTAATATTGTCCTTCATGACTTACCTTTTGTGCTTTTGAGTCCTTCCCTATTGTTTCTATATGCTTGCTTTTGATGCTTTAAGATACCATGATATCGACTTCACTGTATAAACTAGTAGAAACAAAAGTTATTGTGAATATTCTGGTTGCTAGGCTTAGACAGTATGGTTTTTCCTTAGAAGACTTTGAATTAAACTGTTTCTATTTAAATCTTATCTTTATCGGTTGTATAATATATTATACCCATGAGATAGGTAAGGAGCAATCAGTTTCCCTTAGGACTGGGCATGTGTTAAGCTCTGTCCCAAAATTGTTAAAGTTTGTTAAAATTGTTCTTACTGTGAATGGTAAGCTCTTTAATTTGTATTGAAACCATTCCTTTTGATGTTCTTTTTCCTGTACATAAGCATAGATATTGGGCTGGGTCAATTTGATTCCATAATTAGCAGCTGCTGGATTTTTCCCTTTCTGCCTTGACAGCCTTGAGCAAAAGAGCTATAAGTCTGATAGCCAGCTGGACTGCCTTTATGCCATCATGAGACATCTTGAACAGTCCACCAACATCTTGAGGCAACTACATGAAGGGTGCAGCTAGTTGCTTTGATCTTAAAGAAACAGCCCTAGTCAAGCCTGTCAGAAATAGTTGCACGACACTTTCTGTGGCCTCAAGACTTAACACACTTGAGCTGATCCTGCAGTCAGTTCTGTCTTGGCTGGAAGACAAGCCCTTGCCCTGGTAGTCAAACAGCAGAATTGCTGTTGAGTTCTTCTAGCAGACAAGGCAGTGACGGACACAAAAGACAAACTTTGAGTTGGGGAGATGGCTCCATGTATGAAGGGCTTGGTCCTCATGCCTATAGCCAGAGGTTTGACTCTTATAGCCATGTAAAATCTGCACCCAAGAGTGCATGTTTCTGATTCTGCTGTTTGTCTGGCAGTAGTAAGAGATAGGAGAATCCATGGAAGTCTGCAGGTCAGCTAACTTAGCATATGCAATAATGAACAACAAGAGAGAACCTGTTTCTAGCATGGTGGAAAGTGAGGGCTGAAGTGTACATTTGTCCTCTGATCTCTACATGTGTACTGTGACATGTGCACACTCCCCTCCCCGTGACAATAAAGACTCTTTTGATTGGTCTTGTCTTGCCTGCTTTCACTAGTGCAGACTAAGCTGGAACTTGAAAAGGGCATCAGATAGAGTGGCAAGTTGCAGTGATGGTAGCAACCGACAGTTAAAGGAGCAGCAGTGCAGTGATTCCATAGCTTCTGCCTGACATCTGCCTGTCAAATAGCCACACTTGCACCCCAAGTCTACAGCCCCAGCTTCTGTGCACAGTCCTTGGGGTGACAGTGTTGGCAGGACAGCTGCTCCTTGAAGGAAGTCACTGTGGGCTCACTTGATGATTCTATCAGTGGCAGTGAGAGCCTTGGCATGAGTGTTCCAACCATTCATGGTACCCAGCTCTTCAGTATCCCACTCTATCCGGTTTCTGAGAGAGTATGGGTGACCAGGTTCACACTTTGGTTCCTGTGTACAGCCCCAGCAGAGGTAAGAATCTGAATCATCTTGGCAGTAGAAGTAGGGGGAGGAAGGAGAGGAGGAGAAAGAGGAAGAGAGAATAAAAGAGAACATAGAGTTAAGAATAAAGGATAAAAGATTTCAAGGTAACAGAGAAGAGAACCCGCATTCCTAGTTAGCTGTCAAATCTCAAGGGCTAAAGATCTTGGCTATAACACTGGCTGCTGCCAAAGGCCAAGGATCCTAATGCCCAAGGGCTTCATGGAGTTACAGAATTAGAGAGTGCCAGTTGTTACTGCTTATGTCTGTCAATTGCCACTTCCTCCTACTGACAAACACCCAGAGAAACAAGATGAAGTCTACTTTTAACTTCTATCCAGGTAAAGCAAAAAAACAAAACAAAACAAAAAACAAAAACAAACAAATAAACAAACAACCCCCCAAAAAAAAAACCTTAGGCCACTGATTTATTCATAATATTCACAAATAACTAAGTGATATTTTCAAAAAGTTTTGTCTTTTTTGATTATCTACCTACCTAATGATCTGGATTATCTTCCTGTTGTATTGGTACAATACCCAGTGAAAACAACTTTAAGTGAGGAAGGGTTTATTCAGCTCACCATTTCCTATTACAGACTATCATTGCAGGCAATTCAAAGAGTCAGGAACTTGCAGTAATTTGTCACTTCATAACTGCAGTTAAAAAAGAGAGAAGGGCCAGTCGGTGGTGGCGTACACCATTAATCTCAACACTCAAGAAGCAGAGGCAGGCAGATCTCTGTGAATTGGAGGCCAGCCTGGTCTACAGAGTGAGTGTCAGGACAGGCTCCAAAGTTACACAGTGAAAACCTGTCTCAAAAAACAGACAGATGCGAGAGAAAGAGAGAGAGAGAGAGAGAGAGAGAGAGAGAGAGAGAGAGAGAGAGAGAAGGCCAGGAAGAGAGAGAGAGAGAGAGAGAGAGAGAGAGAGAGAGAGAGAGAGAGAGAGAAGGCCAGGAAGAGAGAGAGAGAGAAAGAGAGAGAGACAAGGCCAGGAAGAGAGAGAGAGAGAGAGAGAGAGAGAGAGAGAGAGAGAGAGAGACACTAATGCATGAAATTGAAATTCTGGTGCTCAGTTCGCTTTCTCTACTCTCATACAGCACAGAATCCCCTTCTTGGGGCATGGTTTTGTCCATGATGGGTTGGTTATCCCACATCAACCAAGGCCACCAGACATCCTTCATGTAACATGTTCATGGGCTAAACTGATCTAGACAGTCCCTCATTAAGACTGTCTTTCCAGGTAATTCTAGACTGTGTCAAATGCCATTAAAACTAATCACTAAAATAAATGGAGGGCTAGGTCAGTGCTTGGGTTTCAAGGGCCTCAGGTAATATCTGAAATATAAATTTCTCAGTGCATAAAACATGACAAATATTTAAAATTCTTGAAAATTTCAATTATGGTAAGTATATTGAAAGTCTGCTCATGAGCAAACTGTAGGCTTTATTGAGACATTCTCAAATATTTGACACACACAAGCTGCCTTCTGCAGTCCTGAATCACTCAATCATTGTGACATTATATGCCACACTTAAAGTCTAGTTTCTATTATTTTGGACTCTTTCCAAATATTTTCTAGGATTCCCACATCCCAAACAAACTTTCTCATCAAAGCAAATAAATAGGTCTAATGCAACTGCTTGTTTTCAAGGTGTAATTTTGAAAAATCTGACGGTGTAAATATGTCCAGATGTATGCAGTTGTATAGGAACTAACGACTAAATGCCCTGGGTAGGCAAGAGTGTGTGCATACATTTTAGGGTGCCCAGAAACTTCCTGGGATATAAGGAGGCCTCTTTACAATGTTCATTTTACACCCACTTAGAACAGTAATCATTTTGTCAAATTTAAAACAAGGTTGAGAATCTGTGATGATTGGTCCTCGTGTCAACTTGACGGGGTTTAGAATTACCAACAAAACATACTTTAGGTGTGTTTGCAGGGGTGCATGACCCACCCTCTAATTAAGTAGTACCTTCCTATGGGCCTAGCCATAAAGAAGACCAAGCACAGGTAGGATATAGTTACAAAGAAGTTCAAACACAAACATGGTTTCTGTGCATATCTGAGTATATCAGTTGCTGCAGGATCCTCTGTAGACACAAGGCTCCAGCATCTTAGGCATTCCACTGTAAACTCAAACATCAGCTGTTCTTTGAGGAGCTCCCAGACATTCAGTACCAAATGGTGACCCACTAGGCTTCACGCTTCTTGGACTTGGCAGCTACCATGTTCTTCTCTTCACCAGGTTACATCAGCTATCATTGGGTTGCTTAGCCTCAACTGTAAAAGCTAATCTAGTAAATTTCCTTTTAATACAATCTATATCTATAATATGTTAATATATTTAATTATAATACTAATATAATATAATTATAAGATTAATAAATAATTATATATATGCACTTCACTAGTTCTGTTCTTCTAAAGAACCTTGCTTACCCCAGGGTTATAACATTAAACAAAGGTAGCATAGGAGGACTGCATGGGGACTTTAATATGAAAACCTGGGCTCAGTTACTGATATCAGGAACTCAATTGGGATTGAGACAGACATTTGGAGGACAAATGAATACAAATATTTCCAAGTGTATAGCTTTGGTTTGCAGTGGTGTGAGCAGTTTCAGACGTTAACATTTTCTATTGTTTTGTTTTGTTTTTCAAGACAGATTTTCCCTGTAGCTTTGTGGCCTGTCCTGAAACTAGCTCTTGTAGACCAGACTGGCCTTGAACTCAGACTTATCCACCTGCCTCTGCGTCCCGAGTGCTGGGATTAAAGGCGTGAGCCACCACTGCCCGACAACATTTCCTATTTTATGAAAACCTGACAGCCTGAATGTGGCATTTCTTTTCAATTTAGCTCAATATTGCCCAGAATCTCAGGCAAGGGTGATATGGAGCTGAAAACAAAACAAAACAAAACAAAACAAAACAAAACAAAACAAAAAAAACAGACAGGCAAACAGACAAAGAAAAGACACACAAACCCAACATAATTCAGAATGTTCTGAGATTTAGGAAAGACTTATAGACTGGAACTGATAACTGGTGTCCCTGGAGCCAAGAAGTTCATTCCAGCATCTCCTGGGTGAGTTCAAGGTAATTTGGAAAATGAAATTCTGAAGAATCCAGTAAAAATTATGTCTGGGTATCAATTTGTTCCGAATTTTAGAGGAAATATGGGCTCTGAAACCCTCCCCCCTCCACCTCTTTTTCTCTCTCTCTTGCTTTCTTTCTGCTCTGGATTTTTTTCAGCTTGGTCCAGTAAATGTGAGTCAATGTATCATCTTGCCAAGCACAGGGCAACAAGCTAGCATTTACAGGCTTTAAAACATGGGACCTTTCAGAGCTGGTGTGGTCTGAATCTGCCAGGCTGATTTTTTGTGTAACTTCCCTATTTAAATTTCTTCCTTTTCCTCAACTTCTTTCTACTTACATAAAATGAAGAAGTTCCTGAATTTATCCATTAAGTTACATGATACTCAAAGACATCAGGCAATTCAGACCCTGGTGGTTGTATCAATTCATTTTAAAACCCTTTGAGAAAACATTGAAGATGTTCTTAAACACCATGGAATCAATGGCTAGTAATTCCTATCTAATAGAGTTTGGAGATCAAGGGTGGTTCTAGGTGTGCTTTGTGAAAGGTCATAAGGAAGGGTATGGAGTAACCAGGCTGAGAGTGAAATACTGGTTGCCCTATTTCTTCACTTGGAATTTCCTGGCACCCTTCAGATGACCTTAGAGAAATATGTAGTCATGTTTTCCATTTTCCTCATATAAATACTCACTAGTGTCCAGATGGGCCTTAAGTAGTCCCCACCCTCTAAATCTTTTATAGATTTCCTGGATCAGAACTGAGGCTGAGCACTGGGAATTTGTATGTGTTGTGTTGTATCATAACACAGGTTTTCCCTTGGTGAGTTTTCCTTAATATCAAGACTCAGGTAGGTGCTTCTTCCTGCACAAAGAAGGTTATTAGCATCTTCTGAGCCCTTCCCTGCAGTCCTTTAAACCTCTTCAATCCACTTCCGTGACTTCTTCTTGGTGAACTCATCTGGCTTCGCAGAATCATTGTTCAGTCTCATAGTCTTCAACTTGGGTTCAATCTCTTCCCGAAGTCTTTTTTCCCTCTTCTAAAGTTTCTCACACAAATAAGGTGGCAACTACATGAGTGTGAACTTTCCAAATTTCATTTAAATTGCTAACTCTTGTTTTACATCTGTTATTAAAGAAAAATGTTGGGTTTTACTTCATTATTTTTGAGA
Source organism: Chionomys nivalis (assembly GCF_950005125.1). NCBI lineage: Eukaryota > Metazoa > Chordata > Mammalia > Rodentia > Cricetidae > Chionomys > Chionomys nivalis. The sequence goes on along the minus strand of NC_080087.1, from coordinate 23,864,110 downwards.
CAGGGCCCTACTTTATAGTTCAGACTGGCTTTGAACTTATAATCCTCTGTCCAGACCTACTGACTTGTATCACTGTGGTCTGGCAAGAAATAACTCTTAGCTACATTTCCTGTGAAATATAAAACATACAAAATAAAAGACTAGTTTTCAGTCAGGCAGTCCCTCTACCTCCCAGCACTGCACATATTAATTAACAGTGCTTCTATAATTCAGATAAATGATATCTTGTTCCCATGTTTTTCCAAAATCCCTAAGTGTTAGCCTTTTAGTGTCGAAAGGGGTTTTGATTCTTCCTATCAAATTATAAGTTATGAGACATCATTTTCTTAAACAGGGTGGCTAAGATTGCTGTTCAGTTTTTGATGTAGTAAAAACTTTTTATATTCCAACTAGGATAGGATAGTGTAGGACCATGTCCATTGCTTCCATTGAAGTCCTGCTATTTTGTCTGAAGTTGACTGACACTTTGTGTGGGCAATGTTTTTCTGCTGGATTCAGTTCCAGTTCCTAGTGCATGCAGAGGACTGTAGATCACTACCTTTACTGTGAGTTTATACACTATTACAAACTTGGAAATTAATGTCAGGACCAAATCATGAATTAAGTTCAAGGGCTCAAAAGGAAGTCGTCATTATGTTATTGAGACCCAGTGGTTTATCAGAGCTGTCCTCAAGAAAGATGCTCCCAAAAGGTAGAATTTGGTCTTCCTTGTTGGACATATAGAGTGCATAATATTCTATATAAAGAGGTAAAGATTTCCAGGATCCTTTTAAATGATTTAAAAAAAAAAAACAACAACACACCTACCTTATTTCACAGATCTGGAGAGATGTTGGTGATGATGGTAATTTAGGAAGTTAGAAGAGAATGAAGATAAATAGGAAGGAAAAAGGACACAGAACATATCTGGAAATATGGCAGAGAGTCAGGTAGTGGCGGGAAAGAGTATAATTTTGAGTATGCATTCCCAGGAAGACTGTTTTTATAACTGTGGATAAAGCTTGAAAAACCATGAAAGTCTGTCTCACTTTTCTGATTGATACTTTTAAATGGACTTTAAAAAAAATGTAGGTAATTTCACATTTTCTCAACTAGCTATGTGTGATGACTGTGTATGGCTACTGTGTTGTGAATGAATCATTATGTTTAACAAAAAGCATTTCTGATATTAAAATTTCATTTCTGTTTCCTAAGAAGTCATTTTCAGAGCAAGAATAACATTGTATGAACCACGGGGAGCTTTATATATGTGCCATATTATAATAACCAGAAGACCATTGCACTCCATAGAATACCATGCCCATCAACAATGCCTGCAACGATGAGATAATCGTCAATACGAGCGCTCAGGGACAAAAAGGATGAATCACTGTGCACTGTATTGTCACTAATAATAAGCACTGGGAATAAGGTAATGTGTTTTTCATCATTACGCTATGGCATACATTGTGGGCTTACTTTCAGAGTTGAAATTGATGACCGCATAAAACTCGGAGGGTTGGCAGAAGTAATAAAATGTTTGTGAGCTAATGTATTACCAAAGCCTTGAGAAACAGCCTTTACTAATTGCTCTGCTGTGTGTCCTGGATCTTTAGTTAGTGGATAACTGATGCAATGATGTAATATTGCCATCAGCTTTCTGCAAATTCTACACCTGTGTTTTCAACCATTAGCAGATCCAAAATGCTCAGAAGATACAACTGCATAAGAAGGAATACACAATACCCTAAATGATAGAGTACAGAAATGTATACAGTGTTACATTATAGTATAAGTAATGCATAGGTGATTCAGAGTATATGGAAAGGTATGTGTTAGTTCCATATAATTATTGTGCCATTTAATATAAGGGATTCAAACATCTGCAGATGTTTAAGCTCTCTCATGTGATGAGGGAGTTGTCCTCAGGCATCCTAAAGGTGTAAGGGATGACTGTATTTTCCAGTGATCTAGAAACCTAAAATGGCTCATGTACTGAGGAGGACTCTGCAGGTCTCCATTCAAGGAAAGGAACAGTGGAGAGATGAGATTAAAAAACTCAGTTCAAACTGACTTCATCAACCTGAATCAAGACTTTGGGGAGTCTGATCTCAAGTGGTTTATTCACAACAAATTTAATTACAGTATAATTTGGAAAATGTTTCCTGATGTATTGCAATCCCTGGTGTACAAGGAAGCATAATTGCATTAAAACCTGACTCAGGGTTCATGTCATTGTTTCTAAGAAGATGGGATCTAGAGATAGGCTACCTGCACTAGCTTAAGGGCCTAGGGAAGGGTCTGACCTGGTCTCAGCCATATAGGTAGCATAGAGGTCATTTGGGCTATAAGCCACCTCTGGTCCTGTTTGTGGGAACTTGGGGAGGACTGACTAGTTAGGGTCATTTGGATTACTAGCCATCTCTGGGTGCTGGTTGTAGGAGTTTGATATGTCCTGGTACAAAAAGATAATGCAGAGCACCCAGCTATCAATTACTTCCAATTTCAAGCTTTATAGGAAAACGGGTTATATGCCCTTTCTTTTGAAAGAACAATCCTGGGTGTTTAATATTCTCAGGTTCCTGGGAGATCTGTGTGCACAGGAACCATCATGCTTCCAATAGTTCTGTGGGACAATGGTCTTTTATCCTGTCACTTGTATTATTTTTAATAAAACGCTGATTGGCCAATAGCCAGGCAGGAAGTAGAGGTGGGGTGACAAGAACAGGAGAATTCTGGAAAGAGGAAAGATGCATTCTGCAGTCATCACCCAGACAGAAAGGAAGCAAGATGAGAATGCCTCGTTGATAAAAAGTTCCAAGCCACATGGCTAACACAGATAAAAATAATGGGTTAATGTAAGATGTAAGAATGAGTTAATAAGAAGCCTGGGCTAATAGGCCAACCAGTTTATAATTAATGTAGGCCTCTGTGTGTTTATTTGGGAGTAAAATGCTATGGGTGGTGTGGCTAACATAGAGTGACCGGGTAGGACAGAAAACTCGGTCAACACAATAGTGTACTCTACGTGGTTACTGTTAGTCAGGGCTAGCAGACACGTAGGTATAAAGGATTCAGAAGTCATCCTCTATCGATTCCATAATTAAATTCCCACTTCTTGTGAGCCATGTTTTAAGACTTTTCTTTCCATAAAGCTTTCCTGTGTGTGTATGGGGTGGGGGAACTCTTGGATCTTATTTGCTCTCTATATGCACAGTGATCAATATGTGGCTTCTCTTCTTGGTATTTATGCACCCACTGCTTGAATTAATGGACCTCTCCAAGAAGATCCTAAATTTCTTGAGGCAGAGGCTATGCAGCTTAGTTTTTCTGTTCCCATTGCACATGACACTGGATACCATGACAAGGAATTTAACAGAATGAGATGTAAATCATATAATTAAGGCATTCTCAAATTCATGAAACTTTCAGAAAATTTTTAGTACTACTCTTACAGATGTAATGATGCCAACAAATGTTAAGTTCTTGTTAAATAATATGTAACTTCTAAATAATCCAAGCACTTGGTGAGGAAGTATATTTTCCTTTTATTCTTGCATACCCTACCTGTTACCATCCTAAAATATCCTTTTCACCAAATTTAAGAATAACATCTCATTTCTACTGCTGAGAACAGGGAGGACTTAATATATTTGCTAATATCACTACATCTCTGATGTTACCAATATGAACTTTGTTTTTGGTTCATGGTTTAGATTCATTGTGAATTCACCTTTTCCTTGCTCCAATAGAATGATTCTGTCTCTGCTCACAGAGAGTTTTGCCTCTGTCCCTAATTTTTTGCTCACCACGATTAGACCTAAAGAGTGACTTAGTGAATAGATGCTTCTCTCACTTGCTATTATTGGGCCCTTTTAGGGCGGAAAATCACATAATGATCATTTGGCTTCTGCACAGCACCTTGTTCCAAATCACTGTCTGCAGAGGGGACTTTGCGAATTTTGAATAGATTGGCTTACCCAGTTTAGAACAATGAAATGATAGTTCCTGAAAATGAAGTATTTTGCATGAAAATACTGGTCAGAACCTATTGCCCATTACTTTGTAAAGAGAAAAATCACAAAACATGTCAAACCAAAAAGAACCAATTTATTTCTTTTTTGTTTTAGGTTTTTAAATTTTATTTATGTGTATGAGCATTTTGCCAGTAAGTATGAACACATGCCATATACATGCTTGGTATCTGCAGATGTCAAAAGAGAATATCGGATCCACTGAAATTATAATTACAAATGCTTGTGAACCACCATGTAGGTGCTGGAAATTGAATCAGGCCTCAGAAAGAGCAGCAATTGCTCTAAATTGCTGAGCCATCTCTCCAGCCCCCCTAACCCAGGCCTTACAGTAAATCTAAACCTCAGGGAACTATCTAGGTTGAAGTAGCATCACGTGAGATGGAAAACAGACAGCACTTTCTGATTAGCACACTTACAAAGGCTGTTGGTAACGACTCCTTGCAGTAACATGTTCAGTGTTTACAGCATGACATAAATTTTATGTTTCTGACAGAGCATAGAAATGGGAACAGGAATAAATAGAGCTTCTAGGGATAAAAACTTAGATGTTATAATAAAAACTGATACCTTGAAATAAGCACTTTTTTGTGTGTGTGTGTAACACGCCAAAAGTTGAAAAAAGAACTGGGGAGAAGGGAAAAGTTGTCATCTGCCAAAGTCTATGGAAGGCTGCAGTGAGTCAGGCTATTAGAGCAAAGTTTATTTCTCATGGTTCTGAAGACTAGGAAGCTCGAGATTAGTGGATCTGGTGCCTGCTGAGATCCTGTTTATTAGTATACAGGTTGTGCCTTCCCACTGCATCTCCATGTGGAAGCAAAGGCAAGTGAGCTTTCCTGGGTCCTTCATAAAAAGGACCTCTCATGTGATGACCTTGTTTCATGAACAAATGACTTCCTGTGGTAATTATGGTTGCTTCATTGTGAGATCAACAACTTAGGAGAGGGGTGATTTATTTGGGCTCATGGGTTCAGAGAGTTCAGCTTACAGTCATTCGGTTCCCTGTTTCTGGGCTTTCATGAGATGGACCACCTGATGGCAGGACTATACTAAGGGAGAACTTGATCATTTTAATGTGGACACAAAGTGTGATAAGAATTGGGCTGAGAAACATACCCTTCAGTGATACATCCCCAAGTAACCCATTTCCCTAAATGAAGGCCCACCTTGTAAAATTCTGTGTCTCTCCAGAAGTAACCCTACTAGCTGGGGACTCAAAGGAACCACAGAGGAATTTTATACTCACACCCCACCACTTCCCAAAGGCCCTACCTCCCAATTTTGTAACTTTGGTGGTTAAACTTTCAACGTACAGAATTTGGTCAGGCATATCAAAATCACAATACTAAAAGGACAAGCAATTTCAGGCAAACATGCTAACCAAAGAAAGAGCAGGAGATGCTTCATAATTCTAAGGCCTCCATGAAAGCCCAAGGAGAGAAAGGTATGTTCAATTGTCACAAAAGATGGTCAAACTTTGGGGAACGAAGATAGGTTAAATGCAACTAGCTTTAACTGTTTTTTTTTAAATAAAGTGTGTATGTGTGTTTGTGCATGTGTGCACATGTGCATGTTCACATTTGCATAGGTGAACGTGGAGAGGCCAAAGGTTAAATCAGATGTTTTCCTTATTTATTCTCCACCATAGTTTTCGAGATAGCATCTCTTACCGAACCTGGAGCTTTCCAATTTGGCTCAACTGACTGGCTAGAGAGCCCCTGGAATTCTCCTGTGCCTCATTTCCCCAGCCACTGCACCCAGCTTCTTCCTTACATGGGCTGAGGGGGTTTAAAACCAGATCCTCATGTTCACTTTACTTGCTGAACGTCTCCCAGTTCGAAATGTCATTTTGAAGCAGGAGTGCCGTATCTCCCCTATGTCCCCTTGTGTTTGTCTTCTCATCTACATGATGCACCTTATCCATGCCTGTCTCTTAGGCTTCATTTTTGGCACCACCAATAGCTGAGACACTTATGCACCCTTCAAGCTTCACGTTTTGCTATACATTGGTTTTAACTTAAGACCCTTATCTGTGTATCATGCTGTAAATAGTGTTGTACTGAGTTTTGATAAAAATCAACATTGTTTTCTTTTTAAAGAATACTTGTATTAATTCTTTAAGATTATTAATTTATGTTTGTGTTTTTAAGACAGGGTTTCACTGTGTAGTCTTGGCTGTTCTGGAACTAGCTCTGTACATCAGCTTGGCGTCAAACTCTCAGAATCTCCCTGCCTTTTTCTCTCAAGGGCTAGGATTAAAGACATGTATCACCATGCCTGGCAATAATTTTATCTAATGTATTTTGATCATAATCACTCCTTCCTTCCCCAAATCCTCCCAGGTCTGCTCTCACCTCTTTACCCATTCAACTTCAAGAAAACTTTAAAAATTATCAGGTTCAACTTGTGTTTCCCAAATAATCCTGAGTGTGGGCCCAGTCCCTGAAGTCAACCTCCAAAGGTAGCATCCTTAAAAAAGATTGGCTCTCTTGTCAGCACTTATCAATTAACAGTGGCTCCCTAATTATGGATGGATCTTCATGCCCATCTCTTCCCTTCATGCTGGGATATTGTTTGTCTTGAACTTGTGAATATTTTGTACATGTTGACACAACTGCCATGAATTCATATGTTCAATTAACTGACCTTATATGTCCAGAAAACACTGTTTCATTGTCATCTTTCATTGTCATGACTTGGGCTTTTAATAATTTTCTAACAAGATGGAACCTAATATGACACTGTTATGAGGGCAAAGGATCTGTGGCTAGGTAGGTTATACGCCCTATGGGAAATTTATTATTATTAATATTCTACTAAATGAACTTAATACTAACCAACTCAATGCATTTCTCAACTGTCATCAAAGCAGTTTCTTTTGCAGTAGATGGTGATTAATGAAGAGCTCGGCAATTAATCAATATACAGAGCATAAGAAAATGAAAAATGCTCAGCCCTACATGCTGTTTTCTTTATCATTGTTTATTATACTGAAAGATGCATGGGCTTTATGAAATCTGTGTATTAAGATCCCACTTTACTGGTATACATTCTATGGAATAAGGATAAATTTTATATAGTTTTGCTTTCATCAATTTCAGTTATCCATGATCAATCATGCTGTGAAAATCTTCAATGGAAAGTTTCAGAACTGAATAATTCAACAGTTTTAAATGGTGTTCTTGTTCTGAGGAGCATGATGGAATTTCACACCATGTTGTTCCAACTGTCTAAGGACATGAACCATCCCTTTATTCAGTGTATTCACAGTTCCTAAGCCACCTACCTGTCAATCACCTAGTCACATCAGTTACCAGTCTGATTTTTAGTTCTGTCTTGCAATACTTGCATAAAAGGTTTGGTACTATTTGCATCTTTGGGGATCTACCAGTGGTCTTGGTAGGTATTTATAGTAGTGGGGAGAATACCAAATATGGACTCGGTTGGCTTTGTCCTGATTTACAGTGTGTAAAATCTTCCAAGAAGATACACTTTTCACAATAAAAGTATTACAAATGAATGAAGTCATTAAACTATTTGTTAGCTACATAGACAGTTTATATCACAGTCAAAAGAACTGTGAAGAATGTGTAAAGATCACCAAAGAGCCTGAGTCAGATACGTGATCTAAGGAGGGCTTTTAAAAACAAGACCTTGGAATGCAGAGCCTACCACAAGAGGACTAGCTGCATCTGGTGGGAATCAAGTATGCCTGCATTCCTGTCAAAGAGGAATGTCACTGTCACTATTTAGTTAGGGGTCTTCCCACAGGGAGCAGGAGCAGGGCCAGTTTATTGTGCTGGAAAGCTGGTATTTCAGTAGCGGGTACTGACTTCATGTCTGACCAGTGGACACATTAGGCATATTGTTTGGAGGCAGCCTTAAAGTAATTTCTTCTGAGTTCCAGCAACAAAGGAAGATTTTTCCCTCTCTTTCTTTCTTGGTTGGATAATGTAGGGGAATAAGACCCATAATGGATAGGATGTTTGTTAATTTTATTGCCTATATTGTTGTTATTTTTATTTTTGTGTTGGTATGTTTAGGTTTTGGGTTCCATGGGAAAAACAACTGGAGCTCCCAGAGGATGGAAAAGCTGTCTCTAGGTGGGTCATGGTAAAATAGGCCATATGGCAGAGGGAAGGGACAGAGACAGAAGGAGACAGAGACATAGAAACACACACACATATACACACACACATATACATACAGAGGTAGAGGAAGGGAAGGAGGGAGAAGGGAGGGAGGAAGGGACATATCAAGTTTTTGAGGACTGTGTCAGGGATTCTGGGTCAAACTTTACCCAAAGCTGATCTATGTCTAGTTTGTAATGTTGTGAACATATATATATATATATATATATATATATATATATATATATATATATATATATATGGTAGACTGAGCCTTCTATTACATGTCATCTAATTCTCTCATTATTGACATTAGGGAAGATATACCAGCTCTACTATGCTAATGCCTAGAACCTGAGATTGACCTATGAGGGTTTATGAACTGCTTAGAAATGATTAATACGAGAGAATGGCAAGTGACTTCTATTCTCTCCATGACTACCTTCTAATATTTTAATGTTTAATATATTAAAAATATCACTAAAGAAAACACCCATTCATCTTCTTCTTTGTCTGTATGACCCATGGAAGAGACAATGACATCAAACCACATCTAGATACATGTGTTTAGAGCATCTGATATCATGACTTTATCAGACTTTGGAATTGTGTAACTAGCCTTAAATGTTCCTGTTGTTGGTGCCATGTACCATGCAGCAATTTCAGTCTATTAAATTCTTTGTTTAATAGAGTGGTCCCTGTGATTGTTACTTCTGGTTGTCACCTAGCAAGGTCTCAAGTCATAGAATACCAGCCCATAGGTATGTAAATGAGGAAATTCCTAGACCATGTGGCAGTGGGAAGACCTAGCACAAATGTAGGCAGCATGGTTCCACTTGCTGTTGTTCCAATCTCAATGCAAGGGAAAACACACTAAGCACCAGCATTCATTGTCTGCTACTTTTCAGCTGTAGAGGCAATGCGATCTGCTGCCTCTAGCTCTCAAAGCTGTATTCATCCTAGCGTGATAGACTAACCTCAAACCACATGCCCAAATAAACCCTTTGTCTCCTATGTTGCTTTCGTCAGGTCCTTTGTTGTAGCAATGAGAAAAAGGAGGTCATGCAATCCTTTCCACAATCAACAAACTCTTTTAGAGGATTGGTCGTGGGGGAAAGATGAAGAGTCATGTTGTCATACTGTAAATCTTATTTGTTCTTGAAGAATTTCATACACTGTATTAACCTGCTTCAATAATCCCTCCCAGATCCACCTCCCTTTCCCTAACCATCTAAACACTTCTCGCTCTCCTTTTATCACATATAAAATCCATTTCTGCTGCCCATATATTCTCAGCTGTATCACCCAGTGGCTACATTTTAAAGAAAACAGATGTCCCTTTCCCAGCTTACTTCAAATGCCAATAACTCCTCAGTTTGTGATGGAATTTTTTGCCCTTCTCCCCCACCCCCCTGGAATTTTATCTGTCTTGAGCTTACACAGATCTTATGCAAGTATTCCCAGTCACTGTGAGTTCATGTGTGCAGCTGGCCTTGCCATCATACACCACCTTTAGTTCTTACAATCTTCCAACCCCTTCTCCAGCAAAAACCCCTGAGTCTTGGCAAAAAGAGATGCACTATAGATGTCCCATTTAGAACTGAGCTATGTGAAGCCTTATTCTCTGCAAATTGGACAATTATCTTTATTATCACCATCTTCTGCAATAGAAGCTTCTCAGATGAGGGCTGAGTCAGTTTAATACTATTTCCATTTAGTACAGTAATAATAGTAGATTGTCCTCTAGGGCCTATGACCTCTCTTACATTGTAAATCTTCTGGACATTGTTTTGATTTGATTGTGTGTATACATTTCATGTGACCAGGGAGTACCAACCCATTTTAAATGAATGTCATTTGACAAATATCTAGAAATTACAAATTATGCACTAGATATGTTAAGTAGTAACCTCAAGTGACAGAGAAATTGCACTATATAAGCTAGACTAAGTTGCTATAGGTAATTATCTTCTAGTTAGAGAGCTGGGGTAAACGAGTTAGGTGTGTAATGCCATGTCAGAGGTGTTCAAAGTAAGCAAGCAAGCAAGCAAACAAGCAAGCTTTGAAAGTGACATAGTACTTCTTTAGGTAGTGTAGAAATAAGGTCACTTGGAAAGAATGACATTTGAATGGCTGCTTTGTGCTCTGAAAAACAGTTGAAGTTTTCTAGGGAGAGAATCTTCCAGTTAGAGATAAAACAAAAACAAATACCCTCAGTAAGATGACTACTTAATTAGGTTAGAATAGCAGCACACAGGTCTGAAAGAAAGCAAGGGAGCCAGGGAAAGGATGGGAAATGTATAAAGGAAGGTAAGGCTCAGATGGCATAGGCAGGTCCTGAAGGGCGGATGTGAGGCTTCAGGTGTTGTCATAAGCGCCATGTAGAGCCTCTCTTCGGGCCATCTGATGAAGAGAGCAGCATACCTGACCTGGGGGAAACAGAGATGTTAGCTGGGATGATTTTCATCTTTGAGAATACAGACTGTAGTTGTAGTTATGAAAGTACACATTAGTGGTGTTTCAGAACAGTTTCAAGGTGGACTGATGAGTGACAGTGGACTGGTTGTAAGAGCAACAGAAGCAAAGAGGCAAAGGACTTGCCTGCTTCTGTCTATATAGTGAGCCAGTGGGGTTTGGTGGCCACACTCTCCAGAAGGGAGAAAACAAGAGTGGCAGGGGTGGCAGGATCAAGAGCACTTGACTTGGGGTTTGAGTGTGAACATGACTATGAAATTTCTGATAGCAGGATCAAGTTGGTGGTGGCAGAGGTAGAATCTAGACCTCTGATTATCTGAGATGTTCTCATTTGGCCATATAATAAATATGACTTAGAATCACACATGAGGGGGTAGAAATGCAGCTCATTTGGAGAGTATTTCCCTGTCTTTCATGTCCAGCATTGCACCAGCCAGGTGTGGTAGTTCATGATTGTAATCCTAACACCTGGAAGATGGAGAAAGGAAGACCTAAAGTTCAAGATCATTTTTGCTTATGGAAGAAGCTCAAGGCTAGACTGGGATACAGAAGACCTACTCTCACCCTGTAACATGAGGTCCTGCTCATTGGGGTTTCTGTCCTGCCCAGTTCCCACAGCCAGCAAGTCCCCCCCAAAATCACACAGAGGTCTAGATAAGTTATAAACTGATTGACCCATTAGCTCAGGCTTCGTATTAGCTCTTATGACTTATATTAGCCCATTCTTAACTATGTTAGCCAAATGGCTCAGTACCTTTTTCAGCAGGGCAGGTCACACCCTGCTTCTTCGGTGGTCTGGGCAGGACTCAGGAGGAATGGGCTTCCTCCTTCCCAGTATTCTCCTGTTCTCATTGCCCCACCTTTACGTCCTGTCTGGTTGTCCCACCTATACTTCCTGCCTGGCCAATCAGCATTTATTTAGAACACGATTGACAGAATACAGACAATTCTCCTGCACCATCAGCCCTCAAAAAATATCACAAATGAAAGGCAATGGACAAATGTCAAAATGCAATGTGAGAAAATATTAACAAATTACAAATTATAAAGCTAGCAAATATAAAATGCCACTAATTTGGAAAACATTATTTTAACTGAGTGCTTGAAGCAGTAGCTATACCCATATTTTTGTCTGTATATTCCTCAATCACCTTTTTATACCATAAGAGTTTTATAATACTGATGTTTTCTGAGATAAAAATAGAAAGTTATTCTTTCCTTAAAAGGCAATGAGAGTTTGGAAGCACAAATAGCTTAAAACACAAAAGTACAGATGAACATGCAATTCACAATTTTTCTCCAGAACTGATCTGAGAAACACAGGGGTTCTAACATACCCTGGGCCTGGGCCTTGCCATTGGCTCCTATCTGTAGCCTTTGGATCTTGGAATGGGGTCTTGCTCTGTAAACCAAACTACCTCTAATACCTCCTGCCTTTGCCTCTTGAGTGGAGGAATCACACACACACACACACACACACACACACACACACACCAATAGACACCATCACACCTGACCTGTTTTCAGTAATTTCTATCATACTTTCCAGTAGCACAGTACATTGATAATTATACATGCTGCATACTTAAAGATTTTCTGACAGAAGAGAATTGTCATTGCTACCAGACATCCTGAAATTTTTCCCTTTTCACAACTGCAAGAGTTTTCAATAGACTATTATTTTCCTCTGTCTCCTCAATTACCGAGCCCCAAATTCCACTATTCTAATTTCCAGTCAATAAAATCCTTAGAATAAAGCCAATTATCATGAGGTCATCATAGGGTAATTTTTCTTACTCTATAGCAGAAAAGAGCCCCTGTGGTATATTGAAATTTTGTGCCACGCTTCTTTTGCTTTTGAAGACGTGTGTGTGTGTGTGTGTGTGTGTGTGTATTTTGTTCATTTTTATTGTTGAGTAATTTCCCATGATCTGAATATGCTATACATCATTATTCTTTCTCTAATTGATGATCATTTGCTTTTTTCAGTCATGGACTATTAAAAATAAAGCATTTAGGATACTCTCTATATATATTTTTCTTACTAGAGTTGTTCATTTTCTTGAATCATTAAACTTGGTCTTGGAAGAACAGAAGGTGCCTAGTTTTCTTTTATTTATTTATTATTTTTTCAAAATAGCATACAAAGTATTGTGTTTCACTATGCACTTTTCATACCTGTATATTTTCATGTGTGTGTGTGTGTATGTGTTTTAACTGTACTAGATATGCCCAGGTAGCTCTCCAAAATGTTAACAGTGTCTTCTGCCAGCCAGAAACATATCAGACACAGATGTTCAGCATCCTCTTAGTGCCAAGTCACACTGACTGAACAGTACCTTTAAATTTTAGTCATTCTAGTGAGTGTTCTGGCTCTCCACACATCAAACATTGTTTCTTCCATGTTCTCCCATACAGGCTGGGTTTCTGTGGCACCCTCTGCCTGAAATGACTTAGGGTAAACCTGAACTTATGACATAAAGTGTGCTTTTGGAAGTCATCCCTAAATGGGTGATGTAAGCCATTATTGTGACTGTAGGTAACTGGATCTATATACCATATCTCGTTAATTGCAATATACAGAACAATGTTCTAATAAAGTCCCCAAAGAATCCTTGATTATCCAGTTTTTCTCATTATAAAGGGAAATAGGATAAGAGGGAAAGAAAAATGGAGAGTGATTGTGATTCTATACAGATACCCTTAAAATATTACTTTGCACATTTTACAAAAAAACCACAAAACTAAAAACTCATAAACATATATTGTTCAGGACTTCTAAAATGGATTTGCAGTACAAACAATCCTGAGGCTTATGATCTTTTTGTTTCTATTTTTATGTGACAACCAAATTACCAGTGAGAAGTTGGATAGAAAATACTGAAAACTTCATCAATTTCCTCAGTATTTAAAACCTTAGAAAACGTAAAGCCTTGGGACTGTGGTCATGTGGGCAAACGTGCATTCAAGGTACAAGTAGGCGCATGAAATGAGTTGTGATATCCTGAGCAATCTAGGTATCAAAAATAGCAGAAGTCAGACTAAACAAAGATAAATAAGGGCTGCTAAAGAGTCAAGTGCACGTTGGGCAGAAAGGACCATGGATATGTGGTCACAGAAGAAGAAGTAGGAGGATCAGAAGCTCAAAATCAAGGCTGTCTTGAGCTATTTAAGATACTGGAGGCTGGCCTAGGAAACATCAGCCCCTGTCTCAAATAATAACAATAATGACAATTATTATTAAACAAGGCTGCTGAAAAGATGATTATGTGAGCTAACTGCATAAAATTATAAATAAATTTTCAGTCAATAGGAAATTGATTAAATGAATTATAATACATGCAGACATTTGTACACCAACATACAACCCTCAAAACGATGAAGCTTCAAATCCATATTTATTGACATGCCTATCTTGTTAAACAAAGGCACATATTGCAGCAGAATGTGCAGCATAAAAGTAAAATGCCTAAGTCCCTAGAACATTCAATGATGTAGGCTATGAAATGTCAACCTTAAGTGAAATTATTCTAGATAGTTTTGACATTTTTCTTAATGTTCTCATGTGCATACACCCCCAAGAGTAGCAACTACTTCCATTTAGGACAAGCAGCTCTGACTTTAGTCAAAGAAGTGCAGATTAAACAAGATAGATAGATAGATAGATAGATAGATAGATAGATAGATAGATAGATAGATAGGACTTGTTTTGATCAATATGGTTCATAAGGATAGAAAGGATGGTAAGTCATAAGGCTAATTAGTTGTAGGGGGAAAGGCCCACATGTATTCTAGTTGTAAGTGTGCATGTTAGAGCAACCTTTATAGTAGGTAGCTCAGCAATATTGTCGAGATATTTTAAAATGTCATCTGGTCTTTAAGGTGCGAGTGTCGTGGCATTTCATCTGTATTTTAATAAATAAAGCTTGCCTGGGGATCAAGAAAATAAAACAGTCACACTGGCCAGCTGTACAGACCAGGCAGCACACACCTTTAATCCCAGTAGCCATACTAGCTTGACATAGAAACCAGTTGGTAATGGTGCATGCCTTTAATCTCGGTGGTGCACACCTTGAATCCTAGCCCGAGAGATTAAATATAAGACAGGAGGAGACAGCTCACAGTCCCAGTCTCATTCTGAGGTTTACTGGAGGCAGGATTGTCATTTGGGACTGAGGTAGAGGTTAAGAGCCAGTGGCTAGCTGTTTTGCTTTTCTGACCTTCAGGTTGAACCCCAATATCTGTTTCTGAGTTTTTGTTGATAGTGCTTCATGCAAGCTTGCATTTAAGGAGTCTTTTTTACTATTAGAGAATGATCAAAAATTTAATGTAATTTACCTTAAATTTTGCCAAAGGAATGAGGAGGAAGCAACTGTGGAAAATAATTTAATCAGGTAGTGAGGGAAGAATGAAGTGATCATCTGACTTACATTTTGGATTACTCCTGCTCAATATTACAGGTGCGTGTGTTTTCCAAATTGTACAACATAAATGTGACCATTTTAGCTAATTAATATGGTTAAATAATTTTTATGGACAATAGCGCACACATATATTTGCACATCTGTGTTTATTTCATTGCAGTACTATTAATAACAACTGTGTTATAGACCCAAACCACTAGAGGTGTCCCACCATCAAGGGATGGATAAAGAAAATACAACAATGGAGTGTGTTACTCTCTGGAAAATGGATGTAACTGGAGACAGGTTAAGCAATTCTTAAACACAAATATTATATGTTTCCTTTGGTTTCTCATTCCTAGATTTTACATAGATGCATACAATTGTGTATGTATATGCAAGTAGAAAGCAGAAGCAGCACTTCTAGGAGAGCAAAGGGCACTAACAGGAGGAGATGTGGGAAGGAAGGGGAGAGCAGGAGTGTATGGGAGGGATATGCTCAAAATTATGTTTTTGTATAAATTTCCTATGTAACACAATCTCATGTGCAATTAATATAGACTATAAATATTTAAAAATCATTTTTGATTAAGGATGAAGCTCAATGAAAGGATGCTTGCTTGGAATATATATTAAAACAGTTATATTTTATCTATAATATTTCATTCTTATGTCTGTAGATATTTTGCTTGCATTTATGTATATGCACTGTGTGCATGCCTGGTTCCCACAGAAGTCAGAGAGTGCATTGGATCCCCTGGAATGAGGAGGAGTGGCGGACAGTTTAGAGCAACCATGTTGGCTTTGGCAACCGAACACAGGTCCTCTGGAAGAGCCATAGTGCTCTTAACCACTGAGCTAAGGCTCCAGCCATGGATATCTATTTGTTTATGTATTTATATATTTATGTATGTATTTATTTACTTATTTTGTGTGTATGTATGTGTGTGTGTGTGCACACATGCATATGTGAACTAAGTGTCACTGGAGCCCAGAAGAGAGCATCACATATTTTGCAGCTAGAGCTAAAGATGGCCGTGAGTATTGTGTCATGGGTGCTGGGAACTCAACCTGGGTGCCCTAGAAAAGTAGCAAACACTTTTAACAGATGTCTCATCTCTCCAGCCCAAGTGACACTGATTTTTAATTCATAAACTAGAATTCTAATTTGGATGCCAGTCATTTATGAGTTTGCTACTACACTTTTATTTTATGAGATGGATGTGTGCATCATTGTATAAGGATTAAAC
This sequence comes from Chionomys nivalis, assembly GCF_950005125.1. Taxonomy (NCBI): domain Eukaryota; kingdom Metazoa; phylum Chordata; class Mammalia; order Rodentia; family Cricetidae; genus Chionomys; species Chionomys nivalis. Next base: position 23,847,839 of record NC_080087.1, on the reverse strand, counting down.
AAGTTGATAAACATAAACAAGAATTACAAACTCAGTCCTTTTGCATTATTTACTTAGTTGACCCTTCATAAAGTCACATCTAGACCCATTTCTTGGTGACACTTTTTGATATTGCCATGTAATTTTCTTTTGGAGATTTGCAGCTATTAATACATCTTCAAGAGAAATTACCTATATGACCCTTCTATGACATGCTGAGTACATAAAATATGATTTTTTAAAAAAGAGATAAAGTAGTTCATTTCTACCAAAACTTTTTTATAGCTGGTGCTTTAACATTTCATTTTGCTTCAAATGATTGTTCTCTCTTCATGAGACCATTCAAGTTAAATGAAAAATAAAGGAGCTGGGCTCCTTTTGGAGTCAAATTTTTGGTTTATAGATGACGTTCATGATAGAAATGGCAACTCAAATGGAATAGGTAATCACTACAGGATAACAGGGTAGATGTTCTCTCCGCAGAACTCTTTGTGCAGGGATGATTCTCTTTCAACATTTTTAAGGTTCTATTGAATATTATAAGGCTGTTTGGAGCTGAGTTACAGCCTTTCATTTGGTCAGTGTATTACAATTCTTCTGAAATCTTTCCAGTAATTGAATCAACCTAAAATTTTACGTCTGTGACCAAATAAATAGAAGCTGCTTGTTGAGAAATAGTTCTTTAGACTTGCTGTGTCAGTCTCAAAGGCTATTCTGTGAAAAGCATAGATTAAAATTATTCGAGTATACTTCACAAGATTAACAGAAAAATTGAAAAATGACTTTAGAAGGCATTGAAAGGGCCAGAATGAAGAAAAGCCCAAATAACATGTAGGAAACTCTGCCATAGAATGGATGTACCTCCCAGTCACGGTTTTCCATCTCAGTTGTTAAAGCTAGGGAGTGTCAGTCAATAGTCATAGTTTAAATTGGAGAAAGCAATGTCAATGGAAGGGATAGTTTTAAAATATATGAATGCAAAGATGTAAACAACATAGCAATCTGTCTATTCCTAGATATGTGGCCATGAGAAGTGAGTATACACTCACAATGGTCCATGTGTAACCAGGTTTACATAAGTGCTACTATGATGGCACCAACTGGAAATCCCCCTCAATTTTCCATCAGTAAAGATGGATAAATATGCTCTGGAATATTTGTGTAATGGAATATTAACAGAAAATAATAATGAGAGCCATAGCTATATAGAGATAAAATAGGTGAATTTCACAGAGTGGAGAGCAAAAGAAGATGAAAACAATCGCACACAATGTATGTTCATGTAGTTCAGAATAATATTAACTAAGCTGGAGAAGTCAGAAGTGTGATCTCTTGTAAGTAAAAAGGAACACGTGGTGATGGTCTGGGTTCTAGGGATGCTCTGTATTAATGAGATAGGGTTGCCCTGAGATGTATAACTGGGGTACTTCAGTGTGTGTCACACTACAATAAAACAGTTTCTGAATGTTCATAATAAAGTCAATATTCAAAAAAGAAAGAAATACTTAGGGCATTTTTCTCTTTTTTCTCTACTTCTCAACTAGCAGCTTAATTAAAAAGCAATTATATTGTGCAATGGATATTATTAAGCAGAGTCAAAGGCTAATTGGCCCTTTATTCACAGCTAGTCATTGTGCAAAAATCTCTTGTTGCCATTGTACATTCGACTCCTTGAAACTAACATTGTTTAGAGAGTTTCACAATGTATTATCCACCTCTTCCTTCATGGCCTTTATTAAAGTCAGAAGGAATAAAGGCCTTTAGGAAGAGACACTTTTTCATTAGGTTGACTAACTATCATTACTAGTCTAAGAGCATGTCACTCAGGTGCTACATCAGTGCCTTGTCCATCCAACCAGGTTCTTACGCAGAACTGCTTTGCATTGATTTGTAGCACTGTTTAAAAAAATATTTCCGGCGGCATTAAAAATAAATTATATTCTTTACCTGAAAAATAAATCAAAGCAAAGAAAACCAGTGGCCTATCAAGCAAAAATAAAGAGGAAAACAAAAACCTGCAAAGTAAACAATGTACTCAGAGTCAAGTACTGACTTTTGTCACTAGCCTGGTCCCTGGTACCCCCTCTATGGTTAACTCTGGACAATGATGCTAAGGGATTTTCATGCCCTGCATGAGGAGCACACAGGATAAGACTTAAAACAGAAACTTTGGGATCCTATTAGAAGATTCAAAGCAACTTCTATTCTATTCAAAGCAAGGGTCCTGCAATCCTTTAACCTAGGGTTCCAACTCTGAGACAAAGAAGGAAGCATTCACATGATTCCCAGAGATGTGAGGTCTGAAGTCTGGGTGAGGACGGTTCTCCAGGACCAAAGATGTGCTTTTAGCTCTGAAGAAATCAAAACATCTGCCACATCGCAGCTTCACCAGTTACTTTCCTTACACTGCTGGAGAGATAGCATGGCTTCTGTGGCTTTCAGCTTCTCTAGCAGTTAGAAAAAGGAGAAATCAGAGTTTTTAGGTAAACATGTAAGCAGACTAAACACATATCTAAAACATTGAATGTGCATAGAGTAATAACTAAAAAAGTATTCAAAAGGACAAAGAAAGAGGGATGCAGGAATAAAGATGCCAGAAAATATACGGGGGAAAAAGAAACAGACAAATGGTGCTTTTTGATTTAGCAAAGCAACTAGCACCTAAATGGGCGAGTAGGAATGAATAGGCTACAGGTACATTGTCACATCAGGACCAGGCCTATCAACTCCTGCATGATGGAGGGGGGTGTGGAGAGAGAGAGAGAGAGAGAGAGAGAGAGAGAGAGAGAGAGAGAGAGAGAGAGAGAGAGAGAGAGAGAGAGAACGGTTATAGTTCTATAAGTAATAGTTGAATCTTTCAGTTTATTAACTTATGTCATTTATCTAGGTAGATATTTCTCTTCTGTATTGACAGGAGGTATGTAGTTTATCATAGAACAAAAAATATTTTTCGAACCAGAAGGCCTGCAAACTTGGAAGAGCAAGAACACTTAAGGGTTGGAAGAAAGTGCTAAAACTCAGGAGATTAATAAAACCACAAAGTAGACTTTCTGCCCTACGTGCTATCCTCTGCACTCAGTTCCAAGTCCTGGCTATCAGGCTTATGACTTTTGGCTTTTCTTCAGGGAATAAGGAGAAAAAGCCAGAAAATATGGCCATTTCAGTAGACTTCCGTCTCACCCCAAACAACTGGATTTCTTTTAAGTCACACACAAGCAATTGTTAAATCTGCAATTTACTAGACTCAAGGAAAACATTTCAACGTGAAAGAAACTAAAAAAGAAAACAACAAAATAAAGCACAAAGAAAATGGAGGAAAGATTAAAAACAAAAAGCAACAGTTATTTAAAAATCAGAAAAAAAGATTGCTTCCAACTATTAAGGAGAAGGTAGTGTACAAAGAGTACGAGAGAAAGAAAGCTCATGAGAAAAATGCATATGATGATGGAGAAATCAGAGATCGATGGAAGACTGAATCAGAGATCAAGTGCATCATATCTTTCCTAAAGTAGGAATAGTATTCAAGAAGATAAAATGGCAAGATGGAGAAGAATATTAGAGGCAGACAAGGAGGTGCAACATATGAAAATTAAAAAAATAATGACTAGTAGTAGTTGGAAGGGATTATCAAAGACATACGAGGGTTATGTCTACTTCAATGAATATGAAATGACACCGATCATCAAACCCCTTGTGAATATAGCTAAGCCGGAGGGAAAGCCAATATAACAGGAAGAATTGCGCATCACCTTGGCAGTAGACTTTGCAACAGCGCTTTGGAAGCTAGAAGATAAAGAACAATGGCTTCAAAATGCTGAGGGGAAATTTTTCCTCACAGGGAAATGAGTATCTAGATAAGCTAATGAGAATGTGAAAAAAAAACAAAACAAAACATCTTTATGTAGGTAAGTCCTCAGAAACTTTGCTGCTTACGTCTTCTTTCTCAACAAAGAGAATGATTAAGAATAGATCAACCAAAAGGAAGCTATATGTAACAAAAGCATATTCTTAAATTGTTGTGTGCAACAAAAACCCAAGGAGCAAATTACTCTGGATGTGGCATGATACCCTCCCCCACTTCAGGCTCAGATGTCTTTGTCTCCCAAAGAAAAACATATAGGCATCCTCCTGAACAGTAACCTTCATCAGGCGATGAAAGGAGACAGATACAAAGACCCACATTGGAGCACCGGACTGAAATCTCAAGGTCCAAATCAGGAGCAGAAGGAGAGAGAGCATGAGCAAGGAACTCAGGACCGCGAGGGGGGCACCCACACACTGAGACAATGGGGATGTTCTATCGGGAACTCACCAAGGCCAGCTGGCCTGGGTCAGAAAAAGCATGGGATAAAACCGGACTTGCTGAACATAGCGGACAATGAGGACTACTGAGAACTCAAGAACAATGGCAATGGGTTTTTGATCCTACTGCATGCACTGGCTTTGTGGGAGCCTAGGCAGTTTGGATACTCCTCCTACTAGACTGGGATGGAGGTGGGTGGTCTTTGGACTTCCCACAGGGCAGGGAACCCTGATTGCTCTTAGGGCTGACAAGGGAGGGGGACTTGATTGGGGGAGGGAAATGGGAGGTGGGGGTGGGGAGGAGGCAGAATTCTTTAATAAATAAATAAATAAATAAAAAAGAAAGAAAACAACAACAACAACAAAAAAAAAACCCAAAGTGTTCTCTAAGGTCGCTTGCTCGGTAGCCCATTGGTCTCCTGGCTCTAGGACAAGGAGACAGGAAAACAGCAAGCATGCATGGTTATTAAAAACACTGTGTCCTTGGGAACAGCAAGAAGGTGAACGTTTTCAACACAGGTTTCTATTATTTATGTCATAATATAAAAATGCTTGCAGTGGGATTGGAAACCAGAAGTTCATCCATGAAGAGACTTCTCTGCCCTGCCTGGAAATTTCAATCAGGCATGATTGTTTATTTCCCAAATGATTTCTCCTAGATGTTGCAAGCCACCATGTGATAGTATTACTTTTGTTTGCTCTCACTACCAGGCTAACCCAGTTGTCTCTGTTGGGTTTTTAAGTGCTTGTTTTTGATAATGTTTTTCTGTCTATCTGCTATACACTCTGTTCTTTTCCTTTTTCTTGGTACATGCTTAATAACCTCACTCATTGGAAACTCCAAGTACAGCCCATTCTCCAGGGATGTACCATGTGTACAATATGTCCATAAAATAAATGGCTAAGCAGAAGAGAAAGAAAAGCTAATGGCTAGGGAAAAGCAATCTGAATGAGATGTTTATCCAGAGAAGAAAGAAACTCCCTCTCAAGTGAGCCACCTTGCATCAGGAGGATGAAGTCTTAGAATCTCAGAAAAGAAAATGACAGGCAGCTGGCTGTCCTGATGTTTCTGACTGCTCCCTGTGACAATTTTAGTGAAAGAAACATGGACTTAAATGAAAAAAGAAAAAGAAGAGGAAGAAAATAATTTTAATAATTAACTTCCAGAAAAATAAAATGATGTAAGAGAAAGTTGATAGGATGTTCACGGTGCATTGCACGGCTTGGGTATAGAGAACACATCACAACCATGTCAACACTGTATGTTGAGATGGGACAGGTGGATGTGCAGCTTCCAATAACTGGGCTGTAGCAAATACATTGTGCGAACATAAGTCGATCAGTACTTCCTACCTGCATGCTATTTTGCTTTGCTTGGTGAGTAACACATCAAGAAGAAGACTCTTCTGCTGTTGTATCTGAGTCGTGCCCTGGACAGTGATTGTCAGAAAGCAGTGAAAGTGACATTCTAGGCTATTTCACAAAAGACCACATAATAAAAAAACATGCAAATCAAAACTACATGGAGATTCCACCTTACTCTAGTCAGAATGACTCTCATCAAGAAAACCATCAGTTCTATTCTTGAAGATAGAGGGAGAAATATACACTCTATTGGTGGGAGTGTGAGTTAGTGCAAACCACAAAAATTAAGTAAGGTTCCCAAGCAACTATAAATAGAAGCACCAGTGATTCAGGGCATACACATGGAGGAATCTAACCCACATACAGTAGACACCCCTGACACCCTATTCTTTCTTCACAATAGCCATGTTATGAAATCAGCTCAGATAGTCATCTACAATGAAGAGGTTAAATGTGATATATATGACTATATGTATATATACATAATGAGATTTTATTTGACCAAAAAGAACAAAATTATATAATTTTCAGGAAAATGAGTGGAATTAGAAATCAACTACTAAGTGAAACAAATGAGTGAGAGAGACAAATAGTTCATGACTTCTGTCATGTTCAGCATATAGATTTTAAAAAATATGGGGAAGGATATGGGACCTTACATTCTAGGAGCGAGGACTAGCTAAAGAGAGAGAGATTAGAGCAGGCGAGGAGCGAGTGAATATTATCAAAATGATTTGTGTAAATGTATGAACACATCACAATGAAATTCGAGGCCTTGTACAATTAATTGGTGTATGCTACCTAAAGACCAAGAAAGATGGACTGGGAAGATTGTTCAGAGATTAACACTTTTTTCTCTCTCAAAAGATTCAAGTTTGGCCCAAGCACCTGTTTCTGGCAGCTCACAATCATCCAGTTCCAGGGATCTGATGCCTTCTAACCTCTATGGACACACACACATGCATAACTAGAATAAATCTGTTTTTTTTTTATTTATTTATTTATTTTTTTTTTAAGAAGAAAAGATCATGTCTTTTACGTGTTGACCTAAGAGAGCTTGCTTTTCCTACTTCGCGTGCCATGTAAGGGGTCTGCTTACCCTGAAACCTCAACACTGTAGTGATAGCGTGGAGAGGGATAACTTAGGAGAATCCAGGATCTCAGCTTTCTTCATCCAAGTCACTACAACTGATTGATTTGTAATTTCCAAAGCCTCCCAGAGGGTTCCCAATGCAGTCTTAGTCTGTACAGAGCTACACAGAACCCTGCTGAGACGGCTTGGTGTGCCCAGCTGAGGCCAGCAAAACCGCAGAACCATGAGGAACAGCTTTGCTTGATTAATTTCTTAAGCTACTGTGTTGAAGGGTTAGATTTTTACAAAGCAATAGGTGAACCAAACAAGCACTAAATAGTTGGAGGTGAGAATCCAGGTTATAAATAAATAACTAGGTGTATAAACAAATTAGTTTTAAAGGTATATATGCAAATTAGTTTTAAAACATGGTTCTAAGTATAAAAATAAAAGAAAAACCAATCCAAAGACATAAAAGTGGTTGCTTTGGGAGAATAGGATTGTAAGGTAAAGATGGGTATGTAAGGGACTGTGATCATAGCTGTAAGCTTGTAGTATTCAAAGGTTGGAGCTAAACAATGGAAGGAATAATGCCTCCAAAAGACACCCCAGTGTGATGGCTAAGAAAGCTACTTCTTAAATCAGAATGTTTGATTCAGATTCAGTTTGCGGTCTTCCTCAGATGGGACAAGTTAAGCACTTGAGCCTGTTACATCTTGAAGGCTTCATGAATTATTCTCCAAAGACATTTAAGGCAGTGACTGGTACACAGTTAGTACATTTATCAAGATGGACTTCTTTGAGGGGAAAAAATCCTATTGGCCTCCCAAAGAATGTAGTCATAAAGAGCAGGGCTATGTGTCCTCTGACCTGTATCATGAATGGGTTATATAATCTCAGACAATTACTCAAGTCATTTTTCTGAGTCTCCATCCTTTGGCCAAAAGTTGAGAATCTCAACTCACTGCTGTTTGTAAAAGAAAAAATTGGAAAGATTGCATGCTCTGATGCCTCTCACTTGTAAGGGACAGTTCGCAGTCTAACCTGAAGGGTAATCAAACTCATGGAAATGGATTCGAATTTAAGAACTGTAAACATCCCCAAGCCTTCTGGTTTTCCTTGGCTTTGTATGTCAGAAATCCATCTGTGAAAACAGTTTGCCTCTTGGCATTTTGATATCGGTATGTGTGTGTGTGTGTGTGTGTGTGTGCATTGTTCCCTTTCCAGAGTGACCTCATTTTCCAGTTTTGGGATGTATGATTTGGTTTTCATTTTGTGTAACATTTGCTGAGTTTATTAGTCCCCTGAGGCTACCTAAGACAGAAGCTGGGGGAGAGGGAGACTGCTTACAAATGCCATTATTATTGCAATTATTCACTAAGGCAGATTGTTATAGTGTTTTTCTTTCTGTTTGCTTCCCCTCAACAATAGACTCAAAGATTGCTATAAGAATAGAGAAGAGTGGAGGGTCTCAGCTCTTTGGCCAGCAAATGATTTGGTCTGGGATCTTTCATCCAGGTCGAAAAGATGAATGACTGTCATAGTTGGTGTTCTATTTCTGTTCAGAGACACCATGACCATGAGAACTCATACAAGGAAGTGTTTAGTTGGGGTTTTCTTACGGTTTGAGAGGGTTGTTCGTCCATCATCATGGCAAAGAGCATGGCAGCATCCAGGAAGACGTGGTGCTGGAGAAGCTGCTGTGATTTCTATATCTGATCTGTAGGCCTGTAGGAGAGAGAGAAAGAGAGAGAGAGAGAGAGAGAGAGAGAGAGAGAGAGAGAGAGAGAGAGAGAGAGAGAGAGAGAGACTGTGGGTTGGGAATGGGCTTTTTGAAACCTCAAAGCCCACTCCTAGTAGCACACTTCCTCCAAAAAGATCACATCTCCTAATTCTTTCAAACAGTGCCATTCCCTGGTGGCTAAGTATTCAAATCTTTGAGCCTATGGGGAACTTTCTCATTCAAAACAGTGACTGTGGGCAGATTAGTCCCATTCCATTGCCATAAACCCAAGAAGAAGGAGTGAACATAGAAACCCAGACGTCAGTCTACTGGAGCTACTATCACACCTATAAGGTTGACTAACAGTGGATTTATCCTTTTAAACTGAAGCAAGTTCACATCAATTCCATATATTCCCAAACTTGAAAAATAACAAGCCGTACTACCTTCACTTTCTCTATGCCTCTGTCTCCATCGTGGAGCCATGGGTAGCTTCAGAATCTGTTGAATTCTTTGCCTCTTTTCCTGAGGCATACCAGGTAGAACTTCTACCTGTTATGATTTTTATTCCTTCAAGGCTCAAGGCAGCCACTAGCTCCTGTGGGTTTCCGTAAGAAAACTTAGCTATTTTATTTTGGTCTATTTATAGCATTTCAAGTTAACTCAAAGTCCCTGGGCCATTTAATCATAAATGTTGGGTTGACATGTTCATTTTTACCCCAGACTTTATTCCCACTAAAATGCCCATATGTCTGCAGCCTTGAGATCTCTCATTCTTTATAGTAGAATATCAGTAAATGCCTGTGGACTGAATGTATGAACAAATAGCATGATTTCTACCTGCCTAGGATTTTGCTGTAATGAAGAGTGTAGATGATTACAATAAAGTAGTCCCACACTGGATCAGAATGGAGTATAATAAAGGTTCTTTATTGAGAGGTAGACCCACAGGTCAACAGTCCTCTGAATGAGCAGAAAGCAGGAAATGAATCTAGCATCCAAGAGAGGCCATGCAAACTTTGAGTCTGCATTTATAGTACAAGAGACCACACCCAAGTGGGCTGATATCTTGAAGGCTATTGGCAAAAGGAGTTCCCACAGTAGAAGAGTGTTTAGTTTCTTCCAGGAGCTCCCTTCCTCGGCTCCTAGTAAATCAGTTGTAAAGTGGTTGAAAATGAGGGTATGAGTATTGGGAACGTTGGGAATATGAGGGCTGTGATGTTGTGAAGCTCAGATTCTTACAGAACTTTTGCTTATGGATTAAAGCAGGAACAGTTACATGGGAGGAAGTTAGCCAGAGAGGAATATCATCACAGGTCCCACACACCACTCCTGTTGAGATTGCATATATGTCTATGTGTGTTCTCATTGTGTGTAAGTGCACATCTGTGTACATGCATGATGTGGGAGTGTCATATCAATCTGTTGATTTCATTGGTTAAGTAATAAAGAAACTGCTTGGCCCTCATAGGTTAAAACATAGGTGGGTGGAGTAAACAGAACAGAATGCTGGGAGGAAGAGGAAGTGAGCTCAGACTCGACAGCTCTGCTCTCTGGAGCAGACGCCATGCTCTCCTCTCCAGAGCAGACGCGATGAAGCTCTGACCCAGGATGGACGTAGGCTAGAATCTTCCTGGTAAGCGCATCTTGGGGTGCTACATACATGAACAGAAATGGGCCAAGCAGTGTTTAAAAGAATACAATTTATGTCTTTTTATTTCGGGTCATAAGCTAGCCAGGCGACCATGAGCTGGGGCGGCAGGAACACAGCCCACAGCTCCTTACTACAGATGGCGCCCACGTGGATAACTGCATCCACAGAAAGCCTGAGAAAGCTTGGGAAAGAATAGAGTAAAGCATGTTTTCTTGGTAGCAGCAATTTCTCGGGTCTGCTCTGCATGCTAGAGGCAAGCAAGCGCTCTCATCTAAGAGAGGCGTCCTGACTCAGCTTCAGCTGCAGAACCCTGCAGCTCATTAAGAGGTCCTGCCACGAAACACTTAAAAGGTATTGATAAAAGCTGACTGCATACTTGTTTGTTTTCAGACGTAGCAGGAAAAAAGTTGTGCTGTTTTAAAACTTTGGCATTCTGGTCCATCCTGCCAGGGCAAACTCTGACTGTTTGAGGCAGGAGGGCCAACTACAGAGAGAGGACTTGAGTGTTGTCTGTGGATATAGTATTGCAGCTTGTTTGCTGGCAAGGACCTTGAAACGCCACAGAGTTGTGGTGATAAACATGGCTACAGCCAGTACCTCAGCCATGAGGCTGGAAAGCTAAGGAATGTGCTGGATCCGGCCGTCAAAGCCACGGCTTTCGTCCTACTGATATTGCTTGGTAAAGAGAGATATACAGTAAAGAGAGATTCAAAGACAAAGAAAATTTCTAAATTGTTTACAGTGTGTTAAAAGTATATGCAGGCTAAAAGTTCTTAAAAAAAAAATAAGGAAGAAAGCAGTTGGGTGTGGTAGTACACACCTTTAATCCCAACACTTAGGAGACAGAGGGAGATTGACCTCTGTGACTTCAAGGTGTGGTAGCACACGCCTTTAATCCCAGTGCCTAGAAGGTAGAGACAAACTGATCTCTGAGAGTTCAAGGACAGCCTGGTCTAAAGAGTTATTCCAGGACGAAGATATACAGAAAATATAAAATAAAAGTAAAAGTAAACGAAATAGAGGTTAAAATAAAGCTGCACAAAGATGGAAAATACAATGAGAATCTTGATACTGTATGCTATTATGCTCTCTTTGAATTGTTTGAATGCTGAGGAAGGAGCAACAGCTGCTAAAAGATATTTGTTTATAAATGCTGCTGAACTAATCCAAGATAGATATTTTCAAAATACCTTGACTTCAGAATTTGGATCTAAGGATATGATACTTTGGAAAAGAGTTTCTTCTTTTGTTTTCACAGAAGATGAGACACTGTGGATTGCTTCTTTGATCATGATATGGTATGATAGACCACGCCCTCCTGAAGGGTTGCTGTGAACACCCTTAAAAAATTGCTTCGCTCAACTGCCAACTGAGATGAACCTAGCAGACAGGTTATCCCATAAAAGACCCGAATAACAGCGCCCCCATTCAGCAGGAAGCAGTTTGGAGAGAAAAAACTGCGCCCATGTTCCCATATATTGTTTATAAATGTTATTTTACATTTAAAGGGGGAGATAATATAGATGTGAATAATTTGCATTGATATGAATCTTGGTTTACTGATATTAATTTAAGGTCAATTTTATTATATGTATATGTATTTCTGATATTGATTAAGGTATTGTGATTGTGTAGTTCACTTAAAAATGTAATGTATATAGGTTGTTAATGGATAATTATCAATAATAGTCAAGTTTGTAGTCATGTTAGATTTTCTAGATGTGCATGCTTACATTTTAGATAGACATTCTTCATATCTTTCAAAGATTATAAAATATGGCATTTTAAGTGCTTTAATAACTTAGGGTTTTTCATGACAATGAGACACTCTGCTCCTGGCAGCACCAATCTACTTCAAGAAGAAAGAAGACGGGCATCGAAGAGGCACCTTATGGAGTTTGATAGCTATTTGGGCAAGAAACTGCTCTTGCCTGGACTATTGTATAAACTGGACACAAAGAACCCGCAGAGAGAGGACTGCTGAACTTGCCTAAAGGTGAGATGATCTTTTGGGGTTCCTGATTCATGAAAGAGACATGAATTCATGTAAGACATTCTGCAGGACACAGCAGATAGTGACTGAACTGCCTTTGAAATTTCCTGCTTCATGGAAATGTGTGCTGGAAACTATGGGCCTTTAGGCCGAAGATGGATGCCCCAACGGTACAGAGAAACTTTGGGTGACTGTCAAGGTAGCGAGATGTCTCTGTCATTTCTAGAGTTTAGAAGTTGCTTATTTCTTGTTTGCTTAGGTAATATTATATCCTTCTGGAGTCTTTGATAGAGTTGAAGAATAGATAGATAGTTATAGTTTTCCTTAGTTATGATAAAGATAAAATAGATGGAAATATTGTAATTTTTACTTGATAACTGTTTTGTTATATGTAATTTTGCCATGTTAAAGTTAAAGCCTTCCTTTTTTTGTTTAAACAGAAAAAGGGGAAGTGATGTGGGAGTGTCATATCAATCTGTTGATTTCATTGGTTAAGTAATAAAGAAACTGCTTGGCCCTCATAGGTTAAAACATAGGTGGGTGGAGTAAACAGAACAGAATGCTGGGAGGAAGAGGAAGTGAGCTCAGACTCGACAGCTCTGCTCTCTGGAGCAGACGCCATGCTCTCCTCTCCAGAGCAGACGCGATGAAGCTCTGACCCAGGATGGACGTAGGCTAGAATCTTCCTGGTAAGCGCATCTTGGGGTGCTACATACATGAACAGAAATGGGCCAAGCAGTGTTTAAAAGAATACAATGCGTGTGTTGTTATTTCGGGTATAAAGCTAACCATGCGGGAGCCGGGCTGTGGGAAGAGGTCCGCAGCTCCTACTACACATGCAAGTGTGTGTGTGTGTGTGTGTGTGTGTGTAGAGGTCAGAAGTTAATATTCAGTATCTTCTCCTACTGGTACATATCTTATTTTTTAAGACACCAAAGCTGGAGCTCATTGATTGGTCCAGAATGTCTGGTTAATGATCCCCATGGGGCCTCCTGTCTCTACTTAGCCAGCACTGGGGTTATAGACATGCACACTATCCCCTAAGCAGTCCTCTGGGTTCAAACTCAGGTCCTTGTGAACGCACAACAAGCACTTTGCCAACTGAGACACCTCCCAGCCCCTGTGAAGATTGTTATAAACCTGATTTCAATAAAATCTAACAGATTAGATGGTCCTGTTGATAGAACTTGGGTTTTTTTTTTGTGTGTGTGTGTGTTATATAGACCTATACTATGCAACTACCTCTAGCTAGAGAGTATTCAGTCCTGAATGGGACTTCCAAATTGAACCCATCTCCCAAGGCTTAGGGACCTTCATGGAAGATGGAGTAAAAAGATTGTAAGAGCCAGAGGTGGTAGATAACTTCACGGAATTCTGGCCTCTGTTCATAGGAACTCAGAGCAGTTGTGACAGCTCTGTGTACATTCCAGTGTAAGAAGTGGGGGTGTACACAAAATCCCATCACTGTCTGAAGCTATTGGCATTTGATAACTACAGGGAGGAGAAAGTCAGTTTTCTTTTTTCTTTCTTTCTTTCTTTCTTTCTTTCTTTCTTTCTTTCTTTCTTTCTTTCTTTCTTTCTTTCTTTCTTTCTTCCTTCCTTCCTTCCTTCCTTCCTTCCTTTCTTTCTTTCTTTCTTTCTTTCTTTCTTTCTTTCCTTTTTCTTTTGGATTTTCGAGACAGGGTTTCTCTGTAACTTTGGAACCTGTCCTGGAACTAGCTCTTATTGAGCTGGACTCAATCTCACAGAGTTCTGCCTCCTGAGTACTGGGATTAAAGGTGTGTACCATCACCACCGAGCTAAAAATAAGTTTTCTTTAATGGTGTAACCCCCCCCATTTTCTATTTTTAAAACAGGTTTAAACAGGTTCAATCAATAGAGAGTTTGCAACATTGAAGATGATAATGTAGCACAATTAATCAAAATCCAGAGACAAATATTGGAGTTCAACCTGAAGGTCGGAAAAGAAAGGCATCCAGCCACTGGCTCTTACTTCTACCTTAGTATGAAATGGCAATCCTGCCTACAGGAATCTCAAAACGAGACTGTGTCTGAGAGCTTTCTCCTCCTGTCTTATATTCCTCTTTAAAGTCATGATTTAAGGTGTGTATCATTTCCATCCGGTTTCTATGGCAACTAGTGTGGCTACTGGGGTTAAAGGTGTATATCACCATTGCCTGGTCTGTAAGGCTGATCAGTGTGGTTGGTTTACTCTCTGATCTCCAGGCAAGCTTTATTCATTAAAATACAAATGAAATATCACTACATCATAATTTTCATCATGATTGTACTTATATTTTAGTCTTAGCCTTGTTTCAGCTTTCCTCCCTTTAAATGAAGGAAAAAACAACATCTACATGGCTATGAACATTCAGTGAACAAAGGCATTTAAGATTTTTTATGAGATGCCCGATACGTGAACCTAACAAATGTATTATATTACTCTCATTAGTGATCATGTGAAGACAACAGCATAGCAAAAGCTCTTCCTGTGCTAGCCCCTTTCCCTGGAGAGAAGTCAATTGCTGTTTATAATTTTATCAAATTACTGTATGGAAATATGGCCTCCTCTCTTCTTCCTCCCCCTCTTCCTCCTTTTCCTCTTCTTCTTCTAAGACAGGGATTCCCTCTGTGAGTCCTGGCTGTCTTGGAACATGTCTTTTAGACCACGTTGGCCTCAAACTTACTGAGATCTGCCTGCCTCTGCCTCCCAAGTGTTGGAATTAAAGGTGTGTACCACCACCTAGATTATTCTTTCTTTATTGCACAGGATCTAAACCTTTTGAAAGTCATGTTGGCCTTTTCTCAGTTTGGGCACAGTGCCTTTTTTGTTGGTACTTTTTCTGTGTAGCGTGGGAATGAAAAAGCAGGCGAATGTTCTGTGCTGAGCAGGGTCAACTCAGGGACTCTGGGTGCTGTTGTCAGAGACAGTGAGTGACGGTACGCTAGGGTGGTACACACCTCTGCTCTGGTGTCTGGGAAACAAATGCATTGGAGCTGACATGATTTCACTAAAAATAGAATTACAAGCTTTGACTCTGTATAGGAAAAGGATGTGGCAGGGAAAGCTGAGCCCCAGATGCAGGCTGGAAGGGAAAAGCTGGTGTTTCTGGCTCAGTGGGAGTTGCTTCCTCCTTTCCAGCTAGCTCTAAATTGCTGAGTGCACGAGAGTGGACTGTGGCTGTGGTGCTCAGGTGGATTCTCAGCCTTATCTAAATCCACATGAACTCTTTTCCCCTGGAGTCGGTGAGATGCCAGAAGGACTCCTCTTTTGTGGTGAGTGAGGGCTGCAAGGCTCAGGGGATTTCCAGCAGAGCTCTGCAGCTTCAAATCCTGTTTTTTGGATCCAGAAAAGAGGCAGGGATATCTTAGAAAGATATATCAGCTGTTCAGTGACTCATGAGATGAGTGTGGACAACAGCCATGTTCCATGGGACACATTATTTTAATAGGCCTCCAAATAATTGCCATTCTATTTTCTATGATGTGTATGGTGTATGTGTGTGTGTGTGTGTGTGTGTATGCTCATGCACACGTATGTAGAGTCTAGAGGTCAATATTGGGGTTTCATCCTTTAGATTGTTTCTCCCAGAATATGGACTTCAAAAATTTGGTTAGATTGTTTGGCCAGAGAGCTGTTTCTCAGCCTCTTCAGTGCTGTGGATTACAGACGGACATGGCCTTATTTGTCATTTTTTAAAAATCGATTTGTGTGTGTGTGTGTGTCTGTGTGTGTGTAACTCAGAGGACAACTTTTTGTGAGTTGCTTCATTCCTTCTACCTTGTCTTAAAGAAGGGTCTCTCTTGCTGCTTCTGCTACTTTGAAAGCATATTCCAGATCATCTGTCAAACAAGATTCCTGGCTATTATACTGTATTCACCTCCTATCATGTCATAGAAGTCCTAGCATTATAGAAGTGTACCACTACATCAGGACTTTAAAAGGAGGTTCCAGGGATTGGACTCAGATGGCCAGTTTTGCACAGGAAGTATTTCTTACTTTCTGAAATGTCTCCTTGCCCCCTAATATATTTTAAAACTACAAGGCTACAGAGGGAATCATAAAATTCACTCTAACATTTTGGTTTTTCCTATATTCTACAATTCTGTAGCTACTTGTTCATTTTCAGCTCCGTGTTTAGTTTCTTCTGTGTGAAATTTAAATTGAACCAAGGTTAGACTGAGTGATTAATTAATTCTCACATGTCAAAAGCAGACAAAATATCTGTAATCAAACTCAGTTCATACTGAAGAGAATGCCCCTTAAAATTCGTAGACAATCTTCAAATCCACGTGTTGAATGTGAGATATACTGCATGAGACCACACATTTTGATTAAAGTATGATAGGAAAGAATGTTTTGCTAAACGCTTAGGAATCAGTGTCAGGGCCTCAGTAGGAAACTGCTAACACAAAAATGAACCACTTAGAGGAATCAGGAGATGTATTATTGCAATACATGTGGGTGGAATTAAAGATCCCCACAAGGTAAATGAACTCCCCAAATAAATAGCATTAGGGGACATTACTTCCTTTGAGTCTAAAGAAAAAGAAAGCAGAATAGTTAACAGAATTAAGAGAATCAGGTAACTGCAGCATAACAAAGGGCTCCTGGACAGACGTTAGGCACAGCCTTGGGTAGAGAAAACACAGTCACTACCAGCCTATGGCCCCACAAGCAGAGAGCCTGGAAACATCTTACTATCTTTCCTTACCTTTACCATTTGTCTCTGTTTCTCATTGGGTTAATAAATTCTGAAGTTTGAGTTTAGGAATCCTTTAGATATAGGACACAGTCTATTAGCCAGGATTTCCAGGGATACAGCTGATAGAACACACACACATATGCACACACATGCACACACACATACACACACACACACACACCTCTATCATCTATGTAGTCCTTTCTGCATCCATATATCTATCAAGAGATATTTTAAAGAGTTGGCTCATACGATAAGAAGAACTGGCAGTTCTAAAACCTCTAGTTGAACAAACTGCATACCCAGGGCATAGCCATGTTGCCACCCTGAAGGCCCTGTTATAGCCGAAAGAATCCTTTCCCTCTCAGAGTTTTGAGGCTTTACCTGAGGAGACGTAAACAAATGACTGTTCATCCCACACAGGATATGGACAGCATGGCAGACAAGCAATTCTATTCAAGTCTACCACAGCACAGCAGTGAGTTTATCAGGGCAACTTACAGGACTATGAGTGAGGGATTAATTACAGGAGTACGAGAGATTCAAAGGCAGCCATGTTGCAGAAAAGCCACAGCGGCATGAGTGATGATGCCTAAAGGCTGTGCTCCCTGGATCCACCCCTGAATCACAATTTGTAGGCAGCTGGGTCAGTTAGAAAGCTTTCTCTTCCCAGCAATTGTTACTACAGGTATAACTTTGAGAGCAGTGGGGATATTTGCATCATCTAAGTTTCAAGAGATTTATGGAACTTGTAACTTATGGGTGCTTTCCGAGCCTAAATGGATGGTCTTACTTAAAAAGAAGTAGGTACACAGCACCTCAGTCTTTGCCATTAAGCATTTGTGTGGTTTGGAAGAAGCCAACTCATGTTATGGAAGACTTTATTCAAAAGTCTACTCATTGAAGTGTCAATCACATAAAAAGTCATACTTTTATTGATCATAATGTATATACTGGTATTAGAAACAACTGGTTATACCATACATGTGCTGATAATGTAAAACTGACCAATACAATATTCACATAGGCCTATCTTTGATGCACTAAGAACTGTGAGCAGTGGAGAGAAGAAATGAGAAGGGACACAAGTAGAGAATATCTAGGTACCCACGAGTAGCAATTCCACCAGCCTTCCTTTTTTTTCCCCATTGCATTGTGTCTAAGCACCTGAACCAGTACCTAACAGATGCTTTAAGAGTATTGGCTGAACCGACTTGAATGTTACACAAGCAAATTCTGGGAAACAAGTGTCGATTGAGGGACTCTGGGAAATAGCAATATCTTAAGAGCAGTTTGCAAAAAAAAAAAGGTAAATGTCATACAATTCTTTGTCGTCTTGAGTATTTGGCAATGTACCACATCAGATTAATCAGAATTGATCCTATCTGCTAAGGTTTAAGATCAGATGACATTTACAAGCTTCGGTTCATGCCTTATTAATAGAATAAATTTAGTCATTGAACTGGATGATCTCCTGTGCTGGCAAAGACTTTAAATTGCTGCCTTTGTAACCAAGTAGTTATATAAAGGATTGGCTCTATTGCTACGGTACGATAGAAGTCACTTATCAGATAAATAATCTTGAAAACAATCTAGTTTTAATGGACTGCACCTGCTAGGAATATGACACCAGATTTCCTCTTAACAAAGAAATGAGCTGGCACTCAGAATGTGCCCTGTGTTCCTCAAAACAGTGAAGATGGAACGCAAAGGGACAAGGTTGAAAGGGCCTCAATAAAATGTATCCTGGGCTATTTGGCACATTATTCTTGAAGATTATGAAAAAAAGCTATCAAAATATCACTTCCTCATAAGTCACTGTTCTGGGGGCCAGATCATTTTCATCCTTCAAGGATGCAGGACCACCGAAGAGCATGGCAATTACTGTTCCAGTTTATCTTGTGCCATCTGCCTCTCAGAAGAATATTTCTCTTGTTTCTGTTGGTGTTGGATTCTTATAAGCAGGGAACTAGCAATTGGGTATCTGAGAACAAAATGAAATAAATGTATAAATACTTCATGGAGGCATATTAAGTGGAGAGAATACTGACCTTTTTGTGACTTGGTGTAAAAAGAATTGGGTTACAGGACAAGCTTGAGGTAAGTCTGTGAAATGGTTGCAAGTTGTCATTAGAAATTGTTTTCTGCACCTGCTTCCCCTTCTCTTCCATAGTCTCTGTCACTGTCCCTGCCTGTCCCAACACATGCACAGGCACACACAGACACACACAGGCACACACAGCCACGCACAGGCACACACAGACACACACAGGCACACAGCCACACACAGGCACACAGCCACAGCCACACACTCCTCCTATAACTTTCATGTATCTTATTCTCACAGAACCTGGCTTAGCTGTTTCCCAACCCAGTTGAGACGATCGAATGTGTATCTGAGTCCCCAGGGCTTAGCATGGCACTTGGAACAGTGAATGTGCTCAATAAATCTTTCATGAGTGAATGAAGCTTCAATAGGATGCCAGACAAAAGTAGCTTAGTGTGTTTCCGAGGCAGGGTGTCTACAGTTAAATAAGAAATTCATAATGCTAGAATCTCCGATGACAAGATTTCTGGCAGTGTGTGGTTAAACACTACAAAGGCAAGCAGGTAGCCCAGCAATCTACAGTTAAAAATCTTCTATGCAAACTGTTTGCAAGCAGAAGAGAGAGTCCCTGTGTTTCTAGAGTTCTGGATCTATCAAAATCAGGAGCAATAAATCATGAAATTCTGTCATTGTAGGCACCCATGTCTTATCTTTTCTGGAATAAACTTGCCTTCCTTCCCAGGCCACTGAGGAAAGAGAGGCTAACTAAATGGCTGAGCAGTAGACTGTCCCTTTGCTGATGTCATTTCATGTAGTCTTTCTTCCCAAACGAATCTGCTCCATCACGTTTATTCTAGTTCTATGACATTGGGGTTTGTCAGAACATGCCAGATATTTTTTGAATAGAAGTTGTTAATTTTATTTTTACTTACCTGATTCTTTTAACTTGCTGGTAACTTCTATAACCTCTGATTTCTCTAAGGAAATTACTTTTGTGTTTTCCAATGGTTCCCCCATCCCCAGTTAGAACACTACATACGTAAATTTGTGGTTAACATATTCTCAATGGTTTCTCATTAAATAGTGTGGTTAATTCCTGACCAAAGTGCAGAGAATGGGTTTAATATTCTGAAATGAACACTGACTACCATCTCATGAAGAGTGTTCAGGTAGGACATCCTGTAAACAGCTCTGGTCCTAGTTTCTCTCACCAACAGTATCTCTGTTAACATACTTTGTTCACATGCAATTGTCTTGTTTGCATGCTATCACATGGGGGAAACATAGGTGGAAAGGATTGTCCATCAATAGGGTTCACCATATATTTTCTTTTGTGCAAAGGACTAGAGGGTAAATATTTATAGACATTGTGGGCCTTGGAGTCCCTACCATTGTACCTTAAAGGCAATAATATATAAAACCAAACAAATGATATGTTTTTTTTTCAAGTGACTTATAGACAAAAGTGGGTTTATAAGCAGAGATTTGGTTTAGGACCATAGTTTGCTGACCTTCCACACCCTAGGATAAACTTCTTGGGGCAGTTGATTTCCCAATGGTTGTGTCCAGGTCACTACTTCATCTTTACCTCTTCTGATGACTCTCATGGTTCATACTTGGGGAAAAAGTCCAACCTGTCCCCACACAGGGATGGGTGGTGTGTGTTTGCCTAGTAACCTGTGCTTAGTTTTATATAATCACATCCTGGAGGATGTGTTATGATGTGGGAGCCCCCTCTGTGTGCTGTGGTAAATAAAGAAACTGCTTTGGACCTATAGCAAGACAGAACTTAGGTAGGCAGGGAAAGTGAGGTTGAGTGCTGGGAGAAAGGAGGCAGAGTCAGAGAGATGCCACGGAGCTGCCAGAGATAGATGCTGGGAATTTTAGTTCATAAGCCACAGCCATGTAGCAATACAGAGATTAATAGAATTGGGTTAAATTAAGATGTAAGAGTTAGTCAATAAGAAGCTAGAGCTAATGGGCCAAACAGTGATTTAATTAATACAGTTTTGTGATTATTTCAGGTCTAATCTAGCCGGGCAACTGGGAGGAACAAGCCACTCTTCCCCTAACAGTGTTATTTTCATCAAACTATGGGGTCTGTGATGTGGAGTTAGCGTCAGAGTTACAGCATAGCACAGGGTCTGAGCATCTGTCACATGACTGGGTCTCAGTAAAAGCAAATGCATGTGGAAAGGAGGGAGGGCGTAGAGAGGAGGAGGGATCTTTCTCTGGATGTACTTTTAAGTTAAGTTTCATTGTCCCTAACAGAGTATGGGTGTCAGGTGAAGAGAAGGTGACAAAGAAAAATAGAAATTGTAAAGAAAATGAGTGGATTTAGGGAGGAAGTGGAAATAAAGAAAGTAGAAAGTCACTGAAAATCTAGAGTGTTCACTGAGAGCTACTGAGCCTGCATTATATTGGAATTATTGGTATTACCCCAGATAAACCAGCATCCTAAAATATATGCTTTAAGCAGTGAAATAAAAGGTTACGGTGGCAAAAAAAAAAAAAAAAAGCAATTCAGCAATACATTTGTAGTACCTCTGGGGCTCTAGAATTTATGACAAGGAAATGAACCAGAAGTAAATGAATCAAAAGCCATAATAAGGAGCAACCACAAACTACAGCCACAGATTTCCTATTATTGAAGGTAGAAGCCCTGGAACAGATTCCATCAAAGAGCAAAGGGACACGTGTAGAATATTTGCTTCATGAACTTGGCTCCTTTGCTATAAACTTCATTCTTTCACAGGCACACGCTTTTATCAGCTTAATGCTGATAAAATGTTAAAATCTTCAGTGTGCGTTCTGAGACCTGTTTTAGAATGAGAAATAATTTAAGAGCTAATTCTAGAGTTTCCAAAGAAGCTTTCCCAAGCACTTTACATTTCACTGAGGAAATTACTAATTAAACTTAGGACCAGGCTCTCAGGGTGCCTGTAACTGTGAATTGTTACTCAGAGGCAAGCTCCAAGCTTGGGGTCAGCCTGGACCAGTTTTCATCCTGGGAAGAGTGTGTGTGGAGGTGTTAGCAAAGTACTTGGGCTCAGGACTGGTGCCTGGGGAGGCTGTGTTCTCATCAAGGAAATCAGCTGAAAATGGCTTAGGAAACTAGAAATGCAATAGGGTAAAGTATAAAGAACTATATTTGAATTCCTGGCATTAGAATAGTAAGTTACAAAGCTACCAACGGTAGTGAATCCCAATATTTTTATTTGTAGTGTTGTATTATTGAGGAAACACCTAGAATAATATGTCTTATCATATATGAAGATGTACATATGGTTGGGGAATGCAGAGACTGACTATACATGGGAAATACTGGAGGCTAGAAATGTAAGTCTTCTTCGGGGTTCATCGTCCATTTACCTGTATTCACTGTGTCGTCTATAAACTACCACAAGACACAAATGGGAGAGAGAGAGAGAGAGAGAGAGAGAGAGAGAGAGAGAGAGAGAGAGAGAGGCAGGAAGACTCCCGCAATTAGATAACAAGTGAAAACACAGCTGACACTTCCTACGCCAGCAGGGTCCCTTGGCTTATAATGACATTGCCTTTTATAGCGGAACCTGATGTGAGCCATGTGATGTGGAGGAATACCTAATAAGCTCCAGCCGGACTTTCTCCCGACAACAGTGCCTCCTCTCTGCTCTGCAGAGGTGCAGAACTCATCCCCCTGGCGTGGGGTGGGGTTCTGCTTAGACAAGACTGGTGAAGCTAACACAGAATACTATATATCTTAATCACAAACAATATTGGGCACGTAATGTGTCATGAAACATATTTTATTTGTACTATGTATACAGACCAACCAGCTTTTCATAGTTGTGACAAATGCCTCAAAAAAGAGCAGCTAATAAATTTATCTTTTAAATAAATTTATGGCAGCTCAGGGTTTGACAGGTTTCATTTTTTGCATCCATGCTTGGCTGGCTCCCTTGTTTCTGGATCATGGCGTAGGTCTAAGTTGAAGAAAACTAGATAAAGGGAGAGAGGAAGCTGAGCTCCAGCATTCACTTCTTTGTGGTCCCTGAACGTGGATGCTATGTAACCAGCTGCCTCACCTTCCTGCTGCTGTGCCGCCCCAGCCATGATGAACTGTCTCCTCAAACCGAAACAAAATTAACATTGCCTTCAGATATTTCATCACCAAATGAGACGCACTACTAAGACACGAACATCAGAAGGAAAACCTCAGCTAAGCAATGAGGTCGTCTGGACTGCGGACTTGTTTTAGTCAATCTGTGACTTCCCTAACCTTGAATAGTCGTAAGAGAGGGCTGTCTAGGTCTGTTTGAGGCACTCTAGGAAAATGCCACAGACTGTGAGGAGTATATATTGTACAAATTATTTCTCACAGTTCTGGACAATGAGGAAACAAAGGTCAAAATTTCAACAAGGGCTCTTTCCTGACTCATAGGCATTTATTTTCTCACTATAACCTGATATGGGGAAGTAGATGTGGCTTTAGGCCTCTCTTAAAGGGCTCTTACTCCATTGTGTAAATGTACCACATTTGTTTTTATCCATTCTTCTGTCAAGGGGCATTTAGGTTGTTTCCAGGTCCTGGCTATGACAAACAATGCTGCTATAAACATAGTTGAGCACATGTCCTTGTGACATGATTGAGCATCCTTTGGATATGTGGTACATTTACACAATGGAGTACTACACAGCAGAAAAAAATAACGACATCTTGAATTTTGCAAGCAAATGAATGAAACTAGAAAACATCATTTTGAGTGAGGTAACCCACACACAGAAAGACAATTATCACATGTACTCTGTCTTAAGTGGTTTTTAAACATAAAGCAAAGAAAACTAGCCTACAAATCACAATCCCAGAGAACCTAGACAACAATGAGGACCCTAAGACAAACATACATGGATCCAATCTACATGGAAAGTAGAAAAAGACAAGATCTCCTGAGTAAATTGGGAGCAGTTGAAGGGGACGGGAGGGGCAGGAAGGGGGGCAGAGAAAAATGTAGAGCTCAATAAAAATCAATAAAATTTAAAAAATAAAAACATAAATAAAAAGGGGCTCTTACTAATGCCTATCATTGAGGGTTATAACCTCAGGATCCAGCAATGTCTCAAGGGCTCCTTCTTCCCCAATACATATATTGGTATTATCTTTTAATATGTATGATTTGGGGGAGAAAAATATAAACTTTTAGTCTCCAGAGGGTCCTTCTTCACAGTGACCAAATGATTCTTTTAAAGTAGCCACATCTCTAGCTGATAAATTCCAATGACTGTCTCACTAAAAAATCCTAAAATCCCCATCAAAGCCTCGGAGACCTTCCATAGTATGACACCTTCCTTGTTCCTCTGACATCGAGACCAGCACTGTCTTCGGCACACTGGTTCCATAGTTCATTATGTGCATTAACAATTGCAAAGTACATAGAACACTGTCTAATGGCTAGCCGGTAATCTTTGAGTAATATCAGCTATTGTCACTGTTGTCACTGTCACTTGGGTAGGCTGGCTGGCTGCCCACTGTCTTCAGGGAAAAATGAGAAAGCATGACCACTTTCTCTTTGAAGCAAGCCCAGGAATTTGTTCGGGAATGTACGCTTCTATTCTACTATTTGCTGGGATCTGTCTTAGGTGCTGAGGATCCATCAGGGTGGTAAAGGGTTGTGATTCTCCCATTTGAAAATCTTTCAGTGAGCAAGACAGTCAGAAGCACAATTCTAAAGTGATAGACAATGGCTACTATCATCAAGAGTATCAAGATGAGACATGGTGAGAAGAATGGAGACGTGGAAACAGGAGCTCTTGTAGTTGGAGTTGGAAGCACAGGCCTCTGGGACAAGGTGATGTTTGAAGATAGAAGGAAGAAGTTTAGGGAAGGTATACAGATATTTAGGAAAGGCTCCTCCCATAGAGGCTGCAAGGGCAAGAAGGTGTCTGGTATGAGACAGGAACATCTTGGAGGACAGTATGGACAAAGGTCAGTTTACCAAAACAGTGTGGCTACAAGGCCAGAGGAACAAGGGGTCAGAATGTGGAGGGACTTGGAGACCTTCATAGGGATTTCAGATTTTGTTCTTAGTGCGACATTCACTGGAGTGCTGCTACTGGAGATAGAACTGCTTTCAAGGAGTTAGTTGGGCACACAAGAGGGCTCAGCAGGTCAAAGGACTTGATGTATAAGCTTTATAGCACAAGTTAAGTCCCCAGAACCCACATAAAGACATAAAGAGTGAACAGACTCACCCTACGAAGTTGTTTCTTGACCTCCACACAGCCTCCTTGGCCTACACTCATGCCCCTCTGCTTATCCAGACTGAGTGGTTTTAAGGGATGGAAAACCAACTCAAACTAAGAAGTTTTCTACAAGGAGACATACACATAGAAAGAAAACACCCAACCAAACTAGGAAGGACTTTAGGAATATGGGCCCCATGATTCTTTCTTTCCATCATTCCTATTTATTTCCCTGGGGCCAACTGCTTCTTTAAGGAAACTGTCTTCCATGTCCCCACAGGGCACAGGGCTGTGGACACATCTGAACCTAGTCCCTGGAATGAACAGGAACTTATAGTTCCTGAGGCATTCAGGGTGTTCTTGAAGGAGAGTCTCTTTGAAAGCTGAGATATGACATACTTACTCAATGGCAGGCTGCCTGAGTCATTCTGAGGTAAGCCGCTATGCTTCTCAGCCTCTCATTAAATCCTGAATGAAAATAGTCTGGCTGAGAGATGTGTTCCTCAGGCCTTTCATCACTGTGAAAAAGTACCTGAAAGCTGCAATTTGAGGGAGGCAGGATTTATTTTGGATCATGGTGTCATGGTTACATGTTGTGGTCAGCTGATTCCTTTGCCATGGTCCTGACAAAAAATATGGGAGAGGTATGTGGTAGACCCAAAGCTACTTAACTGATAATGAATATGAATCAAAAAGAGACAAGAAGGATCCAGAAACCAACATACAACTTTCCAGGGATACTCTTTGCTCAACTAAGCCCCATCTTTCACAATTCTATTACCTCTCAGTCATTCAGATTTTCAGTCCATCATAGGTGAAGAAAATATGTGAGCCATGCAGTCATTTAGGATAGGATGATTAATCAGATGGAATTATATATAGTCCTTATGATCCAATCAATTCCTCTGTCTTAATTTTCACTATCATGTTGTGATTAAATACCTCACCAAAAAGCATTATAGGAGAAAAAAAGGTTTATTCAACTTACAAGTTCAGATTATAGCTCATCATAGCAAGAAAGTCACAGGGTTTGAAGCAGTCAGTCACATTCACAGTCAATAATGAGGAGAAATGGGTGTGTGGGAGTCCCACTCCCTTGCTGTGCTTAGCTCGATTTCCCATTCATACAAGTCAGGAACTCCTGCCTAAGGAATGATGCCACCCACAGTGGATTGAGTCTTTCTGCACCAATTAACTTAAGACAATGCCTGTAGACATTCCTAAGGACCAATCAGATGTTGGCTCTCACTGAAGCTCTTTTCTGCAGTGATTCTAGGTTGTGTTAATAAGTTGACAATTAAAATTATTCACATCCTTCAAAGTTTCTTCTCTGAACAATGCTGTCATTGAGACTAAACCCTCGATATGGGAGCCTTTTTGTGGTACACTTCATATATAAGCCATAGAAAGATGTTAAGCATTTAAACTCCCTCATTGAAAGTAATATGTATTTTTTTAAATTTTTTTTCAAGATCCTTTACACTTCATACTCACAATGCTCTCTGAAAACAAGCAATGCAGGAGTATAGTTTCTCTCATTCTTCTCTCGCCTTCCATCCCCCAAATGCTTGTGGTTTAAAAAAAGAGAGAGAGAGAGCTTTCAGAGAGGGTAAGTCATTAATCAAAGCCAGAAAGTGGTCCTTTTAGGCTTGGACTCCTCAGTCTTATCACTGGAAGACAGGTGCCCCCTTAGTGGCACAGTAAAACATATCTATCTGATAACTGACTTGCTGAAGCAAAATGCCAATGATACAATAACTTTTATTACAAAGTTTCTCAGAACATGCAGGAAGCTTCTTTGAAAAAAAAAACTGGAGGGACAAAAAGGCAAAGAAAGAAAAAAAATAGCAGACTACTCTCAGACTGGAAAATGTGAACTACTGCTGATAGTTATCATGGGAGACTATTTTAAAATGCTTCAGGCTGAAAACATCCATACTGTATCCCATAGAAGAAAGAGTACTATAAAATATGAAACTAAATCAAATTAAAAAAATGGGCCACCCCCACATGATTGCTGTGTTTCCTGTTTCTCACGTGGTCTGCCCTGTCTACAGAGTGTGTGCACAGCATCCCCTTGACATGTCAAGAACAAGGATCTTACCTAAAAAGGTGTGTCAGTCACACAAACCAAATTTGGACTGCTGAGAGTTTGAAATTTGGGGTTCTTTTCTGTTCCAGGCACTATTGGAACTGACAGCTTTCTCAGCTTTGTTTTTCTACAGTCTGGACACAATCTATGCATTTCATATGCCCCTCAGGCCATTCCTCTTCCTACTACAGATGCCCGCATAGTCACAGATTCTCTGAAAGATGCTGAGTTTATTAATGAGGATGGATTTCCTAAAGCCACCAGATGTCATATTAGCTCAGCATTTGTTGCCTAATTCTTTTATACTTTCCATCTTTGCCTCTTCTCCACTTTAATTTCATGCCTATGAAATTGAGTGCCTACCAAGGGCAAAGCTCCAAGCCTCACGGAACAACTTCCTAAACCAACTCTTTACTCTTCCTACAGTGTAACCTCAGAATCAGTAAGAATGCAGGTGGCATTTTTGCTCTTTATCTTATCTTACTAGATACATACAACAAACACTAAGATCTAATAGATTCAGAAAGTTACAAAAGTCCACACTCTCAGACAGATACAGGACTGGTCCACTTATCTCATAAAGAAATAAATTGACTTGAGACGCTGCCACTGTTTTGACCCAGACAAAGATCCTCATTGCTGAGCTCTTCTCTGAAGTCATGGCGATCACTGTGATGAATGCTCACGTCATGCTCATAACATGAAGAGAAACTGCAGTATAGTTTCTCCTTGTCATCAAGATGGCCCAGTGTTATGACTCCATGGCACCACTTACCAATGCTACAATAATATCAGGAGCCAGGGCAGAGTCTATCTCTCTAAAATATTGACTCATTTTACATATCTAAGCAACCTACTAATTTGAGCCTTTATTAGATTCACAATTCACATAGAAGATTTTTTCTTTTTTCCATATTGCTTCTATTTAAAACACTTTCTGTCATTGTTCTTTTCTTTCCCTCAATAACAATCTATTTTGACCTTGTTTATAAATGTTGTATAGGTTGCCTCCAATTGCTAACTGTGAAAAAAAATGTCTACTGAAAAGTATAGGTGGGCGGGTGGGG
This sequence comes from Chionomys nivalis, assembly GCF_950005125.1. NCBI lineage: Eukaryota > Metazoa > Chordata > Mammalia > Rodentia > Cricetidae > Chionomys > Chionomys nivalis. Next base: position 23,819,617 of record NC_080087.1, on the reverse strand, counting down.
CCGGGAGTGGAAAGGAAGAGAGCTACTGCAAAGAAAAAAGGGAAAGAAAGAAAAAGAAGGAAGTGGTGGGAAAGAAAGAAGGAAGGAAGGAAAAGAAGGAAAGGACAAAACAGTGTTGGGGGAAAAAGATGAGATAGTTTATTGGTAGTTCTTCTGCCAATCAGTCAAGTAAGATGTCTTCTAGACTGTAGAAATGAGTTGAAAACCAAGGCCTAGAAGAAGACACCTATCTAGTTAGTAGCATCAAATGTAGCACTAAGAACCAGAAAGCAGGATATATTTTAATTAGATAGCAGCTCGAGTGGTTCTGACTCAACCAGGCAGTGGTCTCTGAGCATCTACGGAACCACTGAACCACTTTCTTTCTTTTTAAAAAAATATTTATTTATTTATTTATTTATTATATGTAGTTGGAGCTGTGGGCCGCTTCCCACAGCTCAGCTCCTGGCCACCGGCTAGCTTTACCTGAAATAATTACACGGAAACACTGTATTCTTTTAAACACTGCTTGGCCCATTAGCTCTAGCCTTTTACTGGCTAATTCTCACATCTTGATTAACCCATTTCTAATAATCTGTGTAGCACCATGAAGTGGTGGCTTACTGGGAAGGATCTGAACCTGCATCCATCATGGAGGAGAGCTATAGCGTCTGCCTCACTGCCTTCTTCCTCTCAACATTCTGTTCTGTCTACTCCGCCTACCTATGTTCTGACCTATCAGGCCAAGCAGTTTTCTTTATTAATTAACCAATGAAAGCAACAGATAGAAAGAAGACCCACCTACATCATTTCCCCTTTTTCTGTTTAAAAAAAAGAAAGGCTTCCACTTTAACATAGTAAAATTACATATAACAAAACAGTTATAAAGCAAGAATTACAGTTACAATATTTATATCTATTTTATCTTTTATCATAACTAAGGAAAACTATAACTATCCATTCTTCAACTCCATCAAAGACTCCAGAAGGATATAATATTACCTAAGTAAACAAGAAGTGAGCAACTTCTAAAACTTTAGAAATGACAGAGACATCTCACTGCCTGGACAGTCACCCGAAGTTCTTTTGTACCGTTGGGGCATCCATCTTCAGCCTACAGGCCCATAGTATCCAGCAGACATTTTCATGAAGCAGGAAATTTCAAAGACAGTTCAGTCACTATCTGCTGTGTGCTGCAGAATGTTCTTTGTATTATGTTAAAGAAGTCTTTTTTAAAAAATATTGATTTATTTATTATGTATACAATATTCTGTCTGTGTGTATGTCTGCAGGCTAGAAAAGGGCACCAGATCCCATTACAGATGGTTGTGAGCCACTATGTGGCTGCTGGGAATTGAACTCAGGACCTTTGGAAGAGCAGGTAATGCTCTTAACCTCTGAGCCATCTTGCCAGCCCCCCTCTTTCTTTTTTGTAGAAGGACACATCAGTATTTAGGAATTATGACAAAGAACGTGAAGAAAACACTTCTATTTTTCACAGCTGTGTGTGGGTTTTCAGATGCACTTCAAGATTCAAGGTGCAGCATCTCCAGCCTGTAGGAGGATCTGTCAGTAATCAGCCACAGTATACATCATGTCAGCCATAGTTACTGTTACCATGGTTATCCTCCACTGCCACCTAGGACTGGATGAGTTTTACAAAATTTGGTGGAATCATCTTTCTGATATAACATAAGATAGACAACTTTTAAGAGCCCTTGGATTTGGTTTGCTTATATTTTAATTTCTATAATGTAACATGAAAAAATTTTAAAATTTATTTGAATGTGTTGATGCCCATGTGCAGTTTAAGTCTACCCATGTGTGATGTGTGTAATATTTTCACGGGGGAAATATATTATAGGTAATCTAACAAATAAGTCAGCACAAGGTGCACCGAGGTCAGTGATAAAACCTGGTAGGGAGGGGTGTAACCATATGTGAATATCTAGATGAACAGGAAGGGAATGAGTATGTAAATATGTGCGGATATGAATATCTAAGTAATGAGGGAGGGATTATAACCATGTGTCAACAGCTAAATAAATATGCTACTGACAAGCATCTCAGTGAAGAAAAGGAAAGGGGTGTCTTTGCCTTTTTTTCCATCTTTCTCCAAATATAGTAGAGAAAATTATTCAACATCTGCTTTTTAAAAACCTTTCTCTAAGAATCTATTTTGAAAAAATGTCAAACCTACAAAAACCTTGCAAGAATAGTACAATCAACACCCATGTGCCACTTGCTTCAGCTCACCAGTTAGCATTTTGCTGCGTTTGATTTCTCCTTTTCCTCCTGTGTGATGATCCATCTCAATGCCGCTTGCAAATAATAAAACTTCTTCACTCTACATGGCAACAGGTATCTTCTAAGAATAAGAACTTCTTTCCCCACAGTTGTAAAAGATACCCAACTTGGTGGATTTAAGCCACCTCAACGCTGTTCTTATGATAGTCAATTTGTCAGCATCACACAACTTCGAGTTGCTTCAGAAGAGTGTCTCAATGAGGAATCGTCTAAACTATGTAAGCTTGTGGACATGTGTATGGGGAATTGTGTTGACTGTTAACGGATGTACAAAACCCAGCCCACTGTGAGCAGCATCATTCTCTAGGCAAGAGGTCGTGAACAGTAAGAGAGGAGAAATCTAGCTGAGAGCAAGAAAGCAAGCATGTGTATATTCTCTTTCTCTGAACCATGGATTCTAGGTGACTGATTCCTATCTTGACTTCTCTAAAATGAAGGACTATGACTTAAGATTTTAAACCAAATGAACTTCTTTTTCCCATATCAGTGTATTTTTTTTTAATCAGTGTATTTTTTTTTTATCAGTGTATTTTTTTTTTTTTTTTTTTTTTTGGTTTTTCGAGACAGGGTTTCTCTGTGGTTTTGGAGCCTGTCCTGGAACTAGCTCTTGTAGACCAGGCTGGTCTCGAACTCACAGAGATCCGCCTGCCTCTGCCTCCCAAGTGCTGGGATTAAAGGCGTGCGCCACCACCGCCCGGCTTTATCAGTGTATTTTTATGCTCGCAGCTAGGACAGATCTTTAGAGGTTTTTTTTTTTTATTTATTTAACAAAATGTCCATTAAAGGTTATTTGTTGAATTTTTTTCTTCTCATGATCATCATATTATTTAAAGTGTTAGAGGAAATAATACTGATAAGTTACTTTTTTTCATTGTTGTGGCTAAGTGCCTGACAAGAAGCAAATTAAATGAAAAACAAATTATTTTTGGTTCATAGTTGGAAGGGATTGTGAACTATGGCATGCAATGGGTAGTGGTAGGAACTGAGCCAACTGACCACAATATCTATAGTCAGGGAGCAGAGAAATGAAAGCTGGTTATCAGTGGGCATTCTCCTTTCTTTTCCTTTTTTTAGTCTGGAATTCACACACATGGGGTAGTGCTGTCCATATCTAAGGTCTTCCTTCTTCATTTAACCCTCTCTGGAAACACTGTCACAGGTACACATCTCTTAGGAGATTTTAAACCCAGTCAGGGTGAAAATAAAGGTTGCATTATACACACCCTTTGGAAAAACTTTTATAATACTATTTTAGTCTAAAGAGCAAGCAGTATCCTTCCTAATCACAGGAGTCTACTGAGTTAATGTGCTGTCATATGGTCAGTGTCCATCTTATCCTGATTGGACGGTCACACTTCTGATAATGCTCTATTCATAATCAACTTTTTGATTCATTCTTTGTTTATGTAGGATAGGATCTTCTATCTCTTCTGAGAAACAGAAATAATATATAACTACAGAATATGGGTTGGACAACTGATTTTATAAAGAAACAACATTTTTGACTCTGAGGATTTAAAATGACATCATAGTCATGCAATTCTGCTATTGTAGGCACCAAAACAATATGTAAATAAGTGGGTATGACTGTGTGGTGTTTTAAATAAGAATAGCTCCCATAGGCTCATATAATTGAATGCTTAGTTACCAGGGTATAGAACTCATTGAATGGATTATAAAGATTAGGACATGTAGTCTTGAAGTAGGTGTAGCCTTGTCAGAGGAAGTGTACCTTTAAGGGATGGGCTTTGAGGTTTCAAAAACCCATGTCAGGCCTAGGTATTCTAGGTGTTCTTTATTTGATCTCTCTCTCTCTCTCTCTCTCTCTCTCTCTCTCTCTCTCTCTCTCTCTCTCTCTCTCTCTCTCTCTCTCTCTGCCTCATCCTGAGAAGTCACAATGTACCTCTCAGCCACTATTCCAGCTCCTGCCTACAAGCAGCCATGATCCCTGCCTTGATGATAAACCTCTGAAGCTGTAAGCATGCCCCCAATTAACTGTTTTCTTTTATAAGAATTGCCTGGATCACAGCAATAGAACAGTGATTAAGACAGGCTGTTTGCCAATAAAATCTTGTTTCCAAAAGCATGCACCGGTCAGTATTTGGTCATTAGTTTCCCTGAGATGGGCTGATCAAAGTTGATAAAGGGTGATGATGATTAATGAATTCTCATATTTGGTAGCATACTTGTCATTAGCAGTAGTATTTTATAGACAGTTCTTTTATATGTAAAAATAATTCATCTGGGTCTTGAAGAAATTGTAGCTTGAGTTGAAAATCTGCAAGTCTAAAAAATTGTTGCTCTAGTCTTTGTAAAATAGAAGCAGTATTCATAATGACAGGCTGGTCAAAGATTCTCATCTAAATAAAACAACCAAAATTCAAAAGTTCATCTGAAACACTCAGATTCATGATTCACAGTTTCTCTGTTGAGCTTCTGGAACATACTTTGGGGTTGTTAGTAAGTTATTGGGCAGTAGGCATCACTGGGATGGTCAAGGGTTTTAGGAAAGATCTAATGAACCCATGCTCTGTCCACAGTGGAGTCTGGTCTGCCTGTCCTTCTGGGCTGCTCATTGTCCATCTACTTAAATATGTGATGTTATAACTGTACAGGGGCTATGCTGCAGTTCATCAGAATCAGAGCTGCTGATTGCCAGTTATGTCAGTGCATCAACAGTTGAACAATAGGTTACTTTCTGTTCCAAACTTTATCATTTGTTGGTATATACTATTGAAAAGAAAATTAGTATGATATCCTTTTTGTTTTAAAAATCAAATTTAATATTCACATAGGGGAGACAAAGCAAAATCAAATACTGTGCTGTCTAAGTGAAGTTTTGCTAAATAGATTGTAGTAATATGAAGCAGCGGGGCTGCGTCCCCAGCACCCGAGCTCCCAGCCGCCCGCATGGCTAGCTTATGCCCCAAAATAATTACACGGAAACTGTATTCTTTGAAACACTGCTTGACCCACCAGCTCTAGCCTCCTATTGGCCACTCTTACATATTGATCTAACCCATTTCTAATATTCTGTGTAGCACCACGAGCTGGCTTACCAGGAAAGATCTTAACCTGCATCTGTCTGGAGTGAGAGAATCATGGCGACTCTCTGACTCAGCTTCTTTCTCCCAGAATTCTTTCTGTCTACTCCACCTACCTAATTTTCTGTTCTATCAGAGGGCAAGCAGTTTCTTTATTACTTAACCAATGAAACAACAGATAGAAAGATGACCCACCTCCATCAATAGATGACCTATGCCTGTACTACTCAGATCAATAAATAAATCATGACAAATATTCAGCAACCTATCTTTTAATGGGCAGATTATTTTATCTTATTTTAATACCATTCATTTCTGAAGTTGCCTCTCGCTCCCTGTCTCCCTCTCCAACATATTTTTGTGTCTATTTCTTTGCAATCTTACCCTCGTTGACTGGAAATATACTATGTAGCCCAGGTTAACCTTGTATTTATTGCCATCCTTCTGCTTCAACCTCCTGAATGATGGAATGTTGCCATAAATAAGAGTTCCACACTAGCCCAGAATGGAGTATAACAAAGGTTTATTTATTAGGGGGCAAGTGCCCAGAAGGAGTAGCTATCTGAAGTCCTCAGCATGTGCGGGGAACTGAAACTGAATCCTGAAGTCAAAGGGCCTGCATATGCTTTTTGTCTGCATTTATGATACATGAGACCACGCCCAAAATGGGCCAGTATCTTAAAGGCTATTAATAGGCTGAAGAAGTTCACACAGCAATGGAATTACAAGTATGACCGTCAGTGCCTAGTTCTTTTTTTCATAGTTATTGCTTCTTGTTTCTTGTTAAGAAAATATTGTTTATACTCAAATAAAGAGGAGAATTCTTAGTGCTCATAAAATTTTTTTGTTTCACGTTTTATTTTTCAAGGTACTTTAAAAAATGTTTTTGTATGAGAGAAGACAGACATCAAGGCTCTGGTTTTACAGCATGGGTATTCAACTGACCCTCATGTCAGCATTCTGATGAGTAAATTTTCATATACAGTTCTGCCTTACGCTTAATGGATTTACCTACCTATGTTTATGTACATGTCACTCTAAAGTACTTACTGAAACTTGGTCTTTGTATCTGATATGTATTTTTATTTGAAAATTTGAGTTATTTATTTTATGTATATGAGTATTTATCTTGCACACTTGTATATGTACCACTTGACTGGTGCCCATAGATGTTGGAAAAGGACAATGGATCCTCTAAAATTGGAGTTACAGATAATTGTGAACCATCATGCAGGTGCTGGGACCAAGTCCAGATGCTCTGCAAGAGTAATAAGTGCTCTTAACCAATGAGACATCTCCCTCCCTACTTTATTTGCAGCTTTGAATCAAACTTTCCTGGGCTTCTTTTGTGCTGGTACACAAAGTTTTGTTCAGCTCATTAATGATATTTTTAGTAATGTTTAATAATTCTCTGTCAAATTGTTTGTATATCTTTTATTAGTTTTATTTTTTATTTGATTTAAAAAATGTTCTCATCAGTGCTATCTTTGTTTTAGCAAATAGAAATCTATTTTTGTGTTTTGACAGTTTTCCATGACATTTATTAGCAAATCTAATGCGTTACTTGTTAATTCTAACAGCTTAGTTCCCTGAAAGGTACCCACTGCTCTGAACTCTATAATTACAGATGAATTTTGCAGTAACCTACTGCTTTTAATCAGTAGATTCCCTTGACTTTCTCAAATTCACAATCAGGTGTTTTATAAATAATAAATACTTAATTTCTTTAATTTTAGTAAATGTATTTTTTTTGCTTGCTTTTCTATGACCGTGGAACTTTCATGAGGACTTTATATTAGAACAACTTAAAGTAAGACCGGAAGACACCTTTGCCTTGTTTCTGATTCTCAGGATGTCTACAAGATGAGGCTAGGGTAGCCAAGGCTACAGAGTGGTACCTCTTCTTAAGAACAAAAGAACACAAGTGACAAAGGTGACTCTTGAGCTACAACCTAACCTCTTCCATTCTGGTTAATGTTGGAGAGAGACCACTAGCTAGCTCCCAGTTGTTTAGCCCTGAAATAATCACACAGAAACTATATTATTTAAAACACTGCTTGGTCCATAAGCTCTAGCTTCTTATTTGATAACTCTTACATCTTAATTTAACCCATATCTATTAATCTGTGTTTCACCACATGGCTGTGGCTTACCTGCTAAAGTTCTGGTGTCTGTGTCTGGTGGGGCTACATGGTTTCTCTCTCTCTCTGCCTTCCCTCTCCCAGCATTCAGTCTAGTTTTCCCTGCCTAGCTCCATTCTACCCTATCAGGCCAAGCCAGCTTCTTTATTAACCAGGTGAATCCCATATCAGTTTAAGGCCTCTTCTTCATTCTTTACATGCCTTTCGTTTTCTTCTAGTTGACCCTTCTGATATTGGTATTTTAGCATCAATTTTTTTCTCATTTTCATTTTGGGTTAATTCTTCTGTTAATATTTCACACTAGGACTTCAACTTTTCTATCTGAAAGTCACGAATGTTAACTTTAGCCATATTCTTGTCCTTCCAACCCTTTTTGTTGCTAGGTATGGAAAAATCAGAAGGTTTCCTCCTGCTGGCTAACTTTCATTGAGCAAGATGTTGCTTTATCAGAGATGTCATGATGAAACGTGATTTTGTATGATAACTGAAAAATGAATAATAACTAGGAGACCAGGTACCCTGGGGGAAAGATGTAATGAGGGATGTTGGGCTTTCTTCTTTCTTTCCTTTTGTTCCACAGGAAGAGGGTGCCTTATTTTTGTTATCTTCTCTTAAGAAAATTGGCCTTTTAGGTTGTGACCATTTTGATAGCCTTAAACTTCTGAGTGCCAAATTTTGAACCACCAACTTCTGCCCAAGATCTAACTACTTCTCTGTACTTCAGGTCAATAAATACTTAGAAAATGAAAATGCTGGAACAGCTCAGACAACCTGGAATGTCTCCATGTTTCCACGATCTCTCAGGCCATGCCTGACTGCCTCACTTCCTCATCTACCATTACTCACAGAGCCACTGACAAATCATTTTGTCCAATGTTTACAACTGTTTATGTGGGAAAACTGATTGGAATCACATATACCTGTGTGTCAGTAAACATATCTCAGTTTATCAAGTAACTTCTGGCCTGGGGAGAGTTGCAGAGATTAAGTAGAAGTTGTAGGGACAGTCAAACATTGTAAGTTACTTAATGGGAGAGCATTGCAGTCTGCAATTCTTGATTCTTTATGAATTAAAAATCACATAGCAATGTGTCACTGGGGTCTTAGATGGCAGCGGAGACTATTAATCTTTTCCACAGCCTTTACTTTGGGGAATTCATGTTCTGACAGTGTAAAATACCCCAAATCTTCTATACAATGTGAACCATGATTTTAAAGAGAAGAGAAACTCAACTCCAACTATACTCTTGATAGCCTATAGATATTTCATGAAGCATCTACCATGTTAGATGATTTTGTTCTAGGACTGTGGGCACAAAAAATTTCTCTTACTACTCACAGTCAATTATGAACAAATCATTGGAAAATAACTTTCAGGAGTATAGACAGCACACAAACAGTAGTACTGTGGGGGAGGTAGTGAGATGCCCAGGAGCTAAGGAAGCCCTGCCTATCAAAGCAAGGTAAGATGAGTGGACATGAGAAGTCTGAGGAATAAAAGAGGATGTGTTTGCAGAAATACAGAGGCTTCATTTCTCTTCTCTGCTGAACCTGAAGTGCAAACCCAGAAAAGAGTGGGAAAAAACGGGCCATGAAAATATGGGCCAGGCAATGGAAATTGAAATAGAAACCATGTCTCATAGTAGGAACAGTGAGAAAATTCAGTCTGCAGTCAAATTACCTCTTCGGGTTAAAGGCAACAAAGACTAAAGTGAGCCTAATGGATCTGGCAATTTGGATTGTTGATGCCCTTAGCAACAAAAATAGAAAGGAGTCTGTAAAAACAAAGTATAAAGCCAGATTGCAATATGTTAAGGCATGAGACTGCCAGAGGATATATAGATAAATCACATAATTGCAACAAAAAATTCAGTGCTGGAGAATGAACCTAGAGCCTTGCCCATGTGAGCAAGTACTCCACCAGAGAGTTTTAATGCCAGTCTGCAGTGTGTGCATGTGGTATATGTTCATATGTGCAGCAGGTGTGTGAGATTATTTAGTGCATATGAAGGCAAGGGAAGGATATTCAATGTCTTGCTTGCTCTATCCCTCCACCTTATTGCTTCGAGACAACGTCTCTCCAGCAATCTCCCAAATCCTCCACATTTCTCTCCCCTCAACCCCAGCTCTGTGATTATAGGCATGTGTGTGGCCATGCCCATTCTTTGTGTGTTTTAACTTGGGGGTTTAAACCCAGACTCAGATTCTCATGTTTGTATAGCAAGCACTTTACTCACCAAGCCATCTCCCCATCCCCTTTTGATTTCTAACTCAGATATAAAAGAAAGAGTAGCTCTTAAATACAAATATAAGTAAAGGTAAATGTAAAATATATTTAAAGATCACAAATAAAATAAATTAGCATATGGCTAATTATACTTTTGAATTTATATTAAGAAGCCAGTCAAGTAAAACTATTTTGGATAAAAGAAATTTCCCAAAAGTGCTTTTTACATAAAGAAAATACTTCTCTCACACCATTATACATAAGATACATATACTCATGAACACGTACTCCCTCTTCATTTATTCACCCAATGGAATGCAAGCATGTTCTGAAGATCTTTTGAATACCATGCCTTATGCCTGGTGCTGAGAATACAATGAAGAACAAAATAGAGTTAGACTGTGTCCTCCACAGTCACCAAAAGATGACTCTAAGGGTTTGAAGAAAAGGTACAGGGTGTTATGATATTGCTTACTTGGGAGACATGAATTCATCTGAGGTATTAAGGAGGTGGAATCTGCAGTGACATCAGAAGGAAGAGCTGAAGCTGACAGTAGAGGGAAGGATGCAGACTGCAAAGGTGATGTAGGAGGGTCTTCTTTTTATGTTGATTTCATTGGTTAATAAAGAAACTGCCTTGGCCCATTTGATACGCCAGCCCTTAGGTGGGTAGAGTAGACAGAACAGAATGCTGTGAGGAAGAGGGAAGTAAAGCAATCGCCATGCCTCTCCTCTCTGGGTCAGACGCCATGGATCCAGCCACCAGGTCAGACATGCTGAATCTTTCTCGGTAAGCCACCACCTTTTGGAGCTACACAGATTATTAGAAATGGGTTAATCAAGATGTGAGAATTAGCCAATAAGAGGCTAGAACTAACGGGCCAGGCAGTGTTTAAAAGAATAGTTTCCATTTCCATGTTATTATTTCCGGGGCTAAGCTAGCTGTGCGGGAGCCGGGTGGGCCAAAAAGCAGGCCTACAGCTTCATCACTACACAAAGGGAAGAATGCAGACTGCAGAAGGAAGCATGCAGACAGCAGACAGAAACATGCAGGGAGCAGACAGGAATGTGCAGGCAGCAGACAGAAGCATTCAGACAGCAGACGAAAGCATGCAGACATCAGACAGAAGTATACGGACAGCAGAGAGAAGCATGCAGGCAGCAGACAGAAATATACAAACATCAGACAGAAGTAGCAGATAACAGACAGAAGCATTCATGATGATGGATGCTATAAAATAATCACTCATAGCTCATAACTGACTATAATAAAGGGTTATTTATTTAGGGGTAGACTCACAGATCACAGTCCTCTACATGAACAGGGAACAGGAACCAAATCCAGAAGCCAGGAGAGAGAGAAAGTGTGTGTTTTTTATAGTATAAGAGGTCACGCCCAAGTGGGCTGGTATCTTAAAGGCTACTGACTGAAGAAGTTCCCACAGCACCTCCCTCTTTTGTTTAAATAAAACAGTTCTAATCCTAATAAAAACTATATACAACAAGAACAAGTATCAAGTATAAAAATTAGAATTACAACCAGCATAAACAATATTAAGCAAGAAACATATGCTAAATGTTTCAATAATTATCCTATCCTAAGGAATCTAAGTCTTGTATTAGAAATGATTTGGCCAAGTCATGAGAAGAAAGTAACTACCACTATCTAGTCTTAACCCCATCAAAGACCTGGGAAGGGAAATAACATTACTTGAATAGACAAGAAGTGCAACCATGCAGCTTCCAAAATGTGCAATAAATGATAAAGACAATTTGCTACCTGGGCAATTACTCAAAGTCTCATTTACAACATTGAAACAATCAACTTTGACTAAGGCCTAGAATAACTTCATTTTTGGGGGCAGGAAAAATTTCAGAACCATCTTACTCTGTTTTGGCAAGGGTTGGCAGTCTTTTTCTTGTATCCTCCTGTCTGGGTAGGATAACTGTTCAGACACCATGCATTTTGTCAGTGGTCGAGGCATATTCAGTTCTTTGCCCAAAGGCAAGTTTTGCCAAGAAGAAAACAAGATCCAAGTGGAGTGTCTTCAGTGCTCAAAATTTTCTCAGGAATAGATCTGTGCTGTCAGGAGCAACCATGTCTCATGTCAACAGACTCTATATTATTTAAATGCCATATTCTACAGTTTGTTGAAGTGGTTGAAGATTACCTATCCATGAGGAATACAATCTCTATGTATCTAAAGATCCTGATTAGTCTAACTATGGCAAACATGGATGACTGTTTATCTATAATACTTAATATCTGTATAACTTAAAGAATAACATTTCATTTTAGAATATTAAGTGAGGCAACCCTGACCCAGAAAGGCAAATATCATATATACTCACTCATAAATGGCTTTTAGACATAAAGCAAAGAAAACTAGCCTACAATTCACAATCCCAAAGAACCTAGTCAAAACTAGGCAACAATGAGGACCCTAACAGAGATATACATGGAACTAATCTACATAGGAAGTAGAAAAAGATAAGATCTCCTTAGTAAATTGGGAGCATGGGAACCATGAGAGAGGGTAGAACGAGAGGGGAGAGAAAGAGCAGGGAGCAAAGAAAAATGTATAGCTCAATAAAATCAATAAAAAACAGAACGTTAAACAATCTTTAAACAACTGTGTAGCAAATGAGGACAATGACCTCAAAATGTAAACAATGTATAAATATCTTGATCAGAGGTAGGAATTTATATTGCAATATGATAAATATCCTAAAATTGTGTCAATATACAAAATGTCTTAAGCAGAGGTAGAAGCATTCATGTATACATTATGACACAATAACTTTGCCTAGGTGTACCAATATTGTAAACAGAAATTGGAGCATATTCAATATAATTTGAATTTGTATCAATATAAAGGAATCTATACCAATGTTAATTACCTCTAAATAATAGCTCACAAGTATTCACTTTCTTACTACCATTATTAGTGTGAGTAAGCTCATACTAATCTATTATCCCATCCAATTTCCCTTTTTTTTCAAAGAGATTCCTGAGACTACATAGTTTCCATTTCAATCCCCAACCCTATACCAGTTGTAATCAACCCCTAATTGATGTCACTAACCCTGAGGACAAATTTTGTTGGGAGAAGGGATACCATCTTATAGAATTACTTCCAGTGGTCATGGGGGCCACATTTATTCTATGAGATCCTATAAAAGTAAAATGATGGTTAAGTTTCAAGATTATTGACCAATATAATTGTAAATAGTCTCTGGATACTCGGTAGGGTTTTTATGAAGTTCTTATTTGAAGTTCTGGTCAGAATGTTGTAATAAGATGCATCATTTCAGCTAACCAAGTTGGAACCACCTTGAGAGGCTGGTACCCAAAACTGGTCCTAAAGTATCACTATCAACATCATGACATATATCAACCAGGTGGAGTCCTAGTGGGGCCCCATCTTCTTCCTGGAAATTTCAAAGATTACTGCAGTAAAATTCATTGTTCATTGTGGAAAGCTTAAACATTATTTATATAGACATATATTCAACGAAAGGTATGATAGAGACAAAAATAGGTATGGAGAAAAGTAAACTCTTTCTTTAAACCTTTCCTATTGACATAATATTTTTATGAAATTCTGAGGCCTTCAGCACATTTTTAATTAATACCCAATCAATTTTTGAATTCCCTTGTTCTAGGGGACCTAACAGACATGTATGGAATAGAATTGTGTTATGTATCATCTGGTATAAATTCAGCAGTTTCAATATGCAAGACAACTCTTTCTGCATATTGTGAATCAGTAACTATATTAAGAGGTTCTTTAAAATCCCTTAGTAACATGAGAATGCATGCTAGAGATAGTGATGGCAGAGCCTTATGCTCTGAACCTGTCATGACACTTGTGACTTCATCTATAGTCAGAAGTTAACTCTGCCAAATGTTTGGTTGCTTTCAGATAGACTAAGATTTTGTTTTAGTGGTGAGGAGCCATAGTGCATCAAGTGCCTATTGATAAGGGATACATTTTATTAAAAAAATATATATATATAATAAAAAAATGCAGTTGGTCATGCATTTTTCAGAGTTATAAACTGCTACTGGTCTCATACTGGTAGAATTCAAAATTGTTTGGCTTTTAATTGTTTGGTTGTAGTTCACTTAACATCATCTTGCTGCTTCCTTGATGGTGTTGTTAGGTAGGAATAGGGAACAAAAGAGTCTTCTATAGTTATCTCTTTCTAGGTGACATTTGAGACACAGACTACTGATATGTTAGCCTCCTCTGACATGAATAATGTAATGGTTGGTCAGTGATATCCTGAAATAGGAACTTAAAAAAGTTAGAAAAGAGGCAGATCTCAAGGCTTGTGATGGAAAGTTTCCAGCTGTTCTTAACTCATTTTTAAATGATGGTTTCCCATTGACAGATTTAAAAAAAAATAAGCCAGATCACTGGGCCAGCAAGATGACTCAGAGGGTAAAGGCACTTGCTACTGAGCCTCCCAAAATAGATCCAGTCTCCATGAACCACATGGTGGAAGGGGAAAAACTGATCCCTGAGCATAGTACTCTAATCTCCACGTGTGCACTTTGCCAGGCATGCACACACCCACACACATACAATAGGAAAATAACATTAAAAACATATGAGCCGGCATAGGCCTTTAAGGAAGTGCTAACGATTCACAGCCTGCTTGTTACTAATGATGAGGCTGTGCTGAGCCTATTAGGAGTTCTTTTCATGAGCTAGACCACAATTAAAGGGAAAATGATGACTGCAAACTAACGCCGAGTCGTCATTTTCAAAGTGGCTTAGATGCCTCCTCTGGAGATGGACAGAGACACTGCAGTGCCACCTACTCATCAACCTATCCCTATCAACTTCCTCACCAACCCAGTCATCTTCCTTCTTACTTCCCCAGGCTCCTATGCTAACCCTGAATATGAAAGATTTATAGACAAATCCCAGTCTCTGCTTCTGTCTCCTAAGAGTTTGACACAAAAAAAATATCACCATCCCCAATTCACTTCTTAGCTTTTACAAGGAGATATATTAATAAATACATATTTATGAAATTGCTGTCATAACAGTAAAATATATAACACATAAGAATATGAGTTAAAATAATAGGGTATGTCAGTAAATAAATTAGCATAACATTGAGCTACTATTAGTACATCCATAAAGACATATCTATTAAGTAAACATAACAGCTAAACATGAAACAATGAAATAAGTGTGTCATTTCAAAACAAACAAGACAAATCAGTAGATAAAATAATGAGAAATTAGGAGTTACTGTGGGTTCTGAACAAGTGAGCATTTTTCAGGTTCATAGATTTAAAAAAATTGTGTGTATGAGTGTGCACCTAAGTAACACATGTGTCTCTTCGAAGGCTAGAAAAGGGCATCGGCTGCCCTGGAACTGGAGTTACAATTAGTTGTGAGTCTTCATGTCTGTGCTGGGAACCAAAGGCTGGACCTCTCGAAGAGCAGGATTTAACGACCAAGCTGTCTCTCCAGTCTCTTCACAAACATTCCTCAGTGCAGTGTGTTTTTATTAAAATTGACAATGTGTAAAACAGTGTGCACCGGATATTGGGCCACAACAAAAAAATTTTAGAATATCATCCTTTGCCTGCTGCCATTGAGATGTTTGGGTCAGGAGGGGAACTCCCTAGGGAGGGTGTGGGATTGTTGGAGCCTGTGTTCAGCTCCTTCTAGGACATTCAGCTTCTCTGTGGATGTTCAGTTCCTCTGTGGATGCTCATCCTTAGGGCTTCATCCTGACACTGATGACGAATGACAGCAGTGGCCTCATCCTTGGCACTGAAGCCTCAATCTGTCTTTTTCTGAGACTTCCCTTTCAGTCACTGAGGAAACCATGGAAAAGACCAGTCCCTTAATTTGCTCGTTATTTTTTCCCCTCCATCTGACTTGGAAATGGCTGATTAAAATGAAGGGATTCTATCTTTTATCTGCATCTTGACAGCTGTGGCAGAATTGCTCTCCTGACCTCATTACCTTTTGATTTCTAACTTCTTTCTCAATATTGTTTTCTATATTACAGAGAATAAATTAGATGTGATTTTCACGGTGGCTTGAATATACAATGTGGATGTCAGGATTAAAACTTATTTCCTTGCCAGAAAAAGGGGTTCCAGAGAAATAAGATGCCCCAGAAATAACTTAGTCCCAGCATCAGGGTAAAAAAAGGTGAAATATACTAGAGATTGGATTATTAGTATGAACAGAGTGGATTCCTTTCGATATGAAATCTCTCAGGTTTCAAAGGACGCTAATTATTAACAACCACGATGCTTTTGAGGGGAAACACATAAAAACGAGAGCTGAGCCCAGGTGTGTGAGTGTCCTGGGTAATCCAGCCACTTTTCCAGTAAGCACTAATGACAGAAAGTAATTCTTGTTTTTTTGCCAAATGGATACCAAGATTATGTTCCTCGTTGTGTGGAAGCTCAGGCACATAGGGGGAGAGTCCACTTGCTCTGTGAAATGGCCATGGGAAAACTTACACAAATCCCAGCTACATTTGAAGATGGGCAGGGGACCAATACAGACACATGCCAATCTAATTCAATAATTGGTTTAACAAAAAACACTAGAGGGAACCCGTATTTGGAAACAGAATGTTTTCAGATGAGAACCATTTTTACAGTCTCATATGGTCTTCATTCACCCTGGGGTTCCCCATTTGTAGATAGAGTGTTTTCTCACCTGATGGCTTACAATTAGGAGAGCTTGCTCTGTGACAATTATTGCATTGTCCTTATCTCATTAATTCATTCACTCATACTTCAGATACACACACATACTATGCTTAAAGACATTTTCTAAAGTTCACCTAAATAGAAAATAAAATTGTTGAAAACATGGACTATGTCATACATAGGGCATGTAAGGAGTGGGCTAAGATTAACTGAAGAAGTAGCAGGTTCTGGAGATCTGAGTGTGTAGTAAATATATTTACAATCTCCTCTCATTCCTCCTCACTACACACACACACACACACACAGAGAGAGAGAGAGAGAGAGAGAGAGACAGAGAGAGAGACAGAGAGAGACACACACACACACACACAGAGAGAAGTAATTTCAGGATCTTCAGTCTTTAAGGTCAAAATGTAAGTAGCAAACTATAACTGAAAGGAGTATACCCCATGATTCATGATTTATAGTAGTCAGAGGTCCTGTGAGGCTATGACTCTACTTGTGACTTTCAGTTTGACCTTCAGCAAATAAATTCACCTCTCTCAACCTCAATTTCCTCTAAGCATAGGTATTTTCTCTCTTGGTTTTACTACTTTATCTGCAGTTACTAGACTAGAGCTCAATAAATATCCCTGTAAAAATGAACCAAATAGCTTAGTCCCAAGTGGTTAGAGTCTGTACTATGCTACAAATGAAGTGCAGAAGACTTATTGACAGCCTTGGCTGTCGGCTTCCACAAAAAGCAGGTTAGTGACCTTCCCGACCTTCTTCTTGAGACCCTAAAGCTAATCAATAGAGAAAACTGGGCATCCAGCTGTTCTGTAGGTGAGGCTGATGAGCCATGGGAAAAGAAACACAAGAGACGTTGTGTCTCAGTGTCGAGGACAGACATGGGTGCTGAGTGTAGAAAGAATACAGTGGGTGGGCACAAAGAGATGGCTTAATAGTGGTGAGATATTCCCATATACTAGTTCAAGGAAGTCTAAGCTTTTTATCCAGGTATCATAGAAAAGAGACCTGAACAAACCATCATCTATTTTGATTCCCCTGGGCATCTTCCTTTCTCTGTGATGCTATTGTCTCTTGTATGTTTCTCTTCTGTTGCCCACAGTGTAGCTCACTGTCAGCATTTGCATATCTCTTGCAAGGCTGTATGTTTACAGGGACTGAAAAGCTAATGGTGCAGAGGATGCATGATAAACTTAAAAGATACACTGCCTTTTCTGGACTTTGACACTTAAATGTCATATTACTATTTCCTGTTATGAATATTTAAAGAGTTTAGCATTGTATCTGAAAACCTTTCTTATCTGCTAAGAAATTGAGATTTTGATGCAACATTCTGTGTGTAAGGGAAGCTCTGTTCCCCTTGCTCTCCACTGAGACACTTCTCAGGTTTACTCCTTCCTTACAAATGATTAATCACTTCTCCACTCTCTGACAGTTGGTTCTTTGGGTCATCTGTAAAGTGCACACTATGACCTTTTGAAAACCCAGAGATAGACTTGCTACAGAGTGAAATTGGATGCGTATTTTTCTGTTGTGATAATAGTACGTTCACAATAAATAAAGTCAAGGGAAGGAAGAAAAATATTGTCTTCATTACAGATGGAGATTCTGAAGCTTGGAATGGCTACATATGGCTTCACTGGTAACTGTCATTGAAGGAGGCAAAGAAGCAGATCTGTGCAGCTCAGCAGAGAATCAGGACAAGTTTTATATGCATTTCATACTGTAAGTTAGGAAAGGACTCACCAGTGATGACCCATTTAATCATTTGTTTGGCAAAAGCACCATGACTACATGACATTCAGATTCAGAGGAGAAATGGTTTGTAAAAGGGCAGTTCCCTAGACAAGGATTCTAATTGGTTGGAAGCTGCAGTTCCTAGTGGATGACAAACACTTTGCTTATTCACTCAACGGCATAGGTCTCCTAAAGATATCTAGCTCAGTTCTGCTCCTGGGGGACTTTTCTGACTGGAGTCAGTTTACTTCATTGAGAATAACTGATACTTCCAGTTTCACATCACCAAGACGAACTTGGGAAATGATCTCAACCTATGGGTCATGATTGCTTTGGGGGAGGGGGAACAACCCTCTCACAGGGGTCACATATCAGATATTCTACATATCAGGTGTTTAATTTATGATTCGTAATAGTAGCAAAATTAGTTAGAAAGTAGAAACAAAAATAATTTTATGTTTGGGTGTCAGCACATTCATGAGGAAGTGTATTAGGGGGTTGAGAACCACTGCTTTAGAAGGTGAGGATGGAGCTCATGAAGCCTGTTCTTAAGGCTTTGGACTTGACTAAAACAACAATACTTGGGCTTTCTTTCAGTCTGGAGATTTCTAGGAGATGCACCTTTCTTTGGCTAAATAGAATGTTGAATGTGAAAAATGTATTACTTCTTTCACCTTTTTAGATGAATGTACTTATCATTTTAATTTAAGTAGAAAAATGTTTCAACCCTAAGATTAAAAAATGTCTTGTAAGGGACAGAAACAAAATTTCACCTATTTTCCCAGCAATATTTAGAAAGGGGATACTAATTAAAATGTTGGTAAACTTCTATTTATTTAACACATTTGCACTAGAAATCTTTTAGGATCATTATTCCATTGTTGACTGAGGTTTTCTGTCCTGCACAGTACCCACAGTCATTAAGCCCCAAAGAAATCACACAGAGATCTACATTAACCATAAATTGATTGGCTCATTAGCTCAGGCTTCTTATTAACTCTTATAACTTATATTAGCCCATTATTATTGTCAATATTAGTCATGTGGCTTGGTATCTTTTTCAGCGAGGCAGTCACATCTTGCTTCTTCTGTGTTGGCATCAGAAATGCGTCCTCCTCCCAGAATTCTCCTGTTCTTATTGACCCATCTCTACTTCCTGTCTGGTTGTCCCACCTATACTTCCTGCCTGACTACTGGCCAATCAGCATTTATTTAAAATATAATTGACAAAATACAGACCATTCTCCCACACAATTCCATGATAGGCTGTTCAAATGAAAAGGTCTTGGCCTTGAAAAAGCCACAATTATTAAAGAAGGAGTAACCTAGGAAAGTTAGTTGAGAGTAACTTGTTTAGTAAGATGGAGATGAGGAAACCTGAGAGGGCTCTTAATCCTTAATTTAATTTCACCTGTGTCTACCCATGCCAAGCTCTCCTGGGCATTTTTTTCCTATCTCCTCACAGCTAAATGCTCTAATAGACCAAGGAATCACTGAGGAAAGCAGTATCTATTCTTAAAATAGTAAAGGCCTAAGAAAGGAATTTTATTATTTTCCACATCTTGTAAATTTCAATTGTCTTCTAGCAATTGTAGATATTTATGTAGTATAGTTTATCAAAATATTCAAACACATGCACAATGTATAATGATAAGGTCAGGGCAATTGATGCATTTGTTATATAAAATATTTATTATTTTGTGTTGAAAACATCTAGAATCTGTTCTAGTAGCTATCTTAAAAAAATAGAATAATTACTATCAGTCGTAGTTACCCCACAATGCTTTAGAACACTGCAATTAGTGTTCCATCTCACTGCAACTTTCACTGCTCGACTAACCTTGGTCCTTTCCCACATCTCCAGCCTCTAGTAAGCACAACCACATTCTCTTTTCTGTAAGATCAACTTTTTCAGTTTCTATATCTAAGGGAGCACATGTGGTATTTGTCCTATGACTGACTTTTATTTTACTTAAAGTGGTTTCCCTGTAGTTCATCCATGTTTAGCAAATGATAACATTTCAGACATTTATGGTGGAATAATATTACACTGTATGCAATTAGTATACTTCCTTTTGTCATTCATCTATTGATGGACACCTGATTTCTCATGCTGGATATTGTAAAATAACTGCAATAAACAGGAAAGAGCATGTGCCATTTCTTGAGATATGTATTCCTAGTAGGATTGCTGGATTATCTAACAATTGTATTTTTACTTTTTAAAGAGCTTCCATACTGTTTTTTTCAGGGAAGAGGAGAGAGAAGGGAGGAGAAAGAATCTTTTGTATTCTAGGTTGACTTTGAACTCACTATGTAACAATAGATAACCTTAAACCTCTGATCCTCTTGTCTTCACTTCCTGCATGCTGGGATTACAGGTGTATACACCAGGTCTGGTTTGTGTGCTACCATTAATTATTATACCCAGAATTGTCGGGAACTTGCTTGTTCATTCCTGGCTGCCCAATATCAAAATAATCACTCAGAAACTATATTATTTAAATCACTGCTTGGCCAATAGCTTAAGCATATTTCTAGTTAACTCTTACATTTTAAATTAACCAATGTCTATTATTCTATATTTTAGCATGAGGCTCATGGACTACTAGTAATGTTCCAGCTGACAGTTCACGTCTTTCCCCTCTGGTGGCTACATGGCATCTCTTTGACTCCACCTTCTTTCTCCCAGCATTCAGTTAAGTTTTCTCGTCTAATTCTATTCTGCCCTATCACAGGCCGAACCAGTTTCTTCATTCATTAATCAATAAAAGCAACACATATAGAAGGACTTCTCACACCATTTCCACAGAACGTTGCACATGTTAGGCAAATGCTCTACTAACTGAACTCTGGCACCAGTTCCAGGAAAAAAAAAAACAAAAAACTTCCAATTGTACTCAAATGGAACACACACAAGTAATTTAGTAATAAGTGATTCTTATGATAATAAATGCATTTTTATTATTTAAAACGATTAACAACGAACAAATGAAAAGATGAGAATGTTGAAAACGGCTACAAAAGGATTACTGAGAACCCATGTTATTATAATAGCTACACCATTTTCTCACCTTCATTTGTTCAGTGACGGCACTTGGGATGCCCTTATATCGCACCACCCATTTTGTTTGTTTGTTTGGTTTTTAGGCAGCAAGAGCAGGGACAAGAAAAGACTAGTTAATGGCTACTTTCTGTAGAAATCTGTCATCAAAAGAACTAGTTAAATTTAGCGGGGAAATCTGGATAAACTTTTTATTGCCACTATCACGCATTTATTGGGCATCAAACTCATATGAGATGCTAAAGCTAGGTTGATTAGACCCAACACCATGCTTACCAAGACAGTGCAGTTAATCTCTATTACAAATGAGGGTTCTGGGACTATAAGTGTTAAAGAAAATACTGACCATTGCTAGCAGAGCTGGAATATGAAGTCAGGTCTACCTGATCCACTATTTATATTTCCTCTCCTTCAGCATCAAAGAGGAGGTACAAAATAATTTGCCAAATCCAAGATTATACAGGGGAAATAAAGACACCTTGGGAGAAAGAAATAGAACAAAATCATACTCAATTGAATAGGGAGTTAGACAATAAATCCCCACTTACTTGTTTCTGTTGAATTGTTCGTGCATGCTAGGTTTTAGAATATAGTTGATAATATAAAAAACCACTGGTGTGGCATGGGGAGAAAATTCATGTAGCAAAGCACCGATGCCCAAGTACGAGGACGTGGTCTGCAGCACCCACATATAAACCCAGCACAACAGTACACACAGTAACCCAACACTGGGTGAAGATCAAGACATGTGGATCCCTGGAACTTGCTGGCCAGCATGCAAACCATTCTCTCCTTCATGATCATAATGGGCTGAACCTCTGAAATTGTAAGCAAACCACCCTCAATTAAATGTATTTTTTTAGAAGAGTTGCCATAGTCATGTATATCTTCACAGTAAACCTAACTAATCAACAAATGTACATACAGGCAGAACACTTGTACAAGTAAGAAAAAATAATAAAAAAAATAAGGTAGTGAGCTGCAAAAGAAGACATTTGACATTGATCTCTAGCCTCCATGTGTATATAAATACACACTATCTACATATACATGTGCTTATACCCACAACACACATATATGTATGTATATATGTATGTACCACACACGTGTATGCATGTTTGCATATACCACATATACATGTATGTATGCATGTAACATAAACTTGATGCTAACATAAAGTTAATAAATTCAAGTGTAGCAATAAAAAAATTAGAACCAGGTTTTATTTAACACCATCATGTGAACATTTATATGAGTTTAAAAAGTGGTGGATTCTTTGAAACAGAGATTTAAAAGTAAGCAAAAGGAGCACTTTTACTATTATGCACAAAATAGCAATTGTGTTCTTTATGAATATTCCTGCAAAATAAAAACTTACTTGTCTTCTCTTCCCTTTCTCACTGCATCTTACATTGATTGCACAGTCTCTTCCTAATTGCCAGTTCCTCTTGTTGGCTGGTAAAACAATTAGCAGACACAGACGCACAGTGGCACTCTTTAAAATTAGGAACCCTTTTCTCTTGGCAACAATACTCTGCTCATTCTGTCGTCTAAAAATTCCAGAATTTGTTGGC
The DNA here is from genome assembly GCF_950005125.1 of Chionomys nivalis. Lineage (NCBI taxonomy): Eukaryota > Metazoa > Chordata > Mammalia > Rodentia > Cricetidae > Chionomys > Chionomys nivalis. Next base: position 23,796,835 of record NC_080087.1, on the reverse strand, counting down.
ACAGAGCCATTCCTTGCTTTTTACTTTTTGCCAATAAAAATCATTTCTGATTTCAATTTTTTAAACGACATCTTATAAACCATCTCCAGTTATTTGATCTGGGAATTACATCTAAGCTCCCTGCAGAACATACAATTTTTGCTTTGCACTGTATATTTTTCCAGTTTTCCTTACAGGCAGTCAAAACCCATATTTGTAATTGGGGCTCAGTGATAGAATTCTTGCCTAGCTAGACTCCGGCCTCAATCTTCTTGAATGAAAAAGTTATCATGATGATAATAGAACATGAAGCCACAGCTGTGCTAGACGTGGTGATATGGTATGTGGAGAGAAAACACAATAGAAATTTGGCTTTTTGTTTCCAAGATCAGGACTTTCCAGCTCAAGAAAATCCTTTGGCCCATCTGTGAGAACAAATGACTAGACTTACTTTTTTTGCAATAACCATGCCATCAAATCGTATCACAAAGACTTCTGCACATAGGAAGAAAGGATTGATTTAGACAGCGAGTGCCTTTCTCATCTTTTCCCAGGCATTCTTGCAGGGCCACAGCAATAATTATACAGTAAAAGTTTGATTCATCTTTCTAAGGCAACCATTTATTTCTTCAACCAGCGTTTTGATACAAGAGCATCCAAGGCTACAGATGTGTTCAGGTAGATGCCTTCTCCAGGAAGAGCATGGTGAGTGCAGCTGCATTGGGGGTTCTGCAACATCTGCCTACTCCCAGGGGCTTTAGACAGGCCCAGCATGGCAATCGTACCACAGCTGTAAGTACAACACCTAGATGAACAGACCAGATCCCTGGTGTGGGGAATTTTTAATAGCTGTGGAAAGTCAGAGGTTATGACTACCAGACATTAACTGGGACAGGGAGTCATTCTTAAGATATGGGCATCTTCAAAAACTATAGTTATATATTTTCATAACTAAAAAGGGGTGGGTGGGGAAGGCTAAGTGGAAAATGCATAGAAGGCCTGATCAAGAACCGTATTCAAGCCAGTTTTCTGGGGGACAGTGGTGCAAATGAGTGCAACATGGCTCTTATGCCCTGGGAAGCAGGTGGGAAAGGGGGTGGTGAAATAAGAAACAGTGATTGATTGTTATCACAGGCACAACTGTAAAGATGGTAACAAAGGAAGTGAAACCCTTAAAAAAGAGGAGCATCCCCCCCCCACACACCTGATTCTCAGCTAACTTAACACCAACAACTTTCAGTACAACTTTGATCTTTGTGAATAGCCTTAAAATACAAGAGAAAAACCATTTTTGGAGATGCTCAGCTTCGTGAAAAGAGAAGAATTACAAACTGGCAAAGGGATGGCATATATTTTATCTAATATCCAGTAACAATTAGAGTTAATTTTGACATAAAAATAATATGTTCAATAAATAGTGATGAAGTGAGTTGCATTTTAATTAATGAAACAACGTCAGTTAATGCTTCGATAATTTAGAGTTTGTGATTTCTATATGAGAATTTATTAATAAATTAAACTGGATACTACCCACCCAAACTTTTTAAAATATTTGTTTGAATTTTGTGGTGGTCTGAATAAAAATGGCTGTTTAGACTCATAAGAGGTGGCATTATTGGAGGTAAGGCCTTTTTGGAGGAAGTGTGTCACTAGGCATGGGCTTTGAGGCTTCAAATGTTCAGACCAGGCCTAGTGGCTCTCTGATGTGGGATGTTCTTCTTTATTTGTTTTTCTTTTATTCATTGATGAATAAATCTGTTGGGCCAATACCTTAGCAGAGTATAGCCAGATGGGAAATCACAACAGAGATAGATAGATAGATAGATAGATAGATAGATAGATAGATAGATAGACAGACAGATAGATAGTAGGTGGAGTCGGAGAGATGCCATGTAGCTGCCCAAGAAGCAAGAGGTAACAAACAATGAGCCTTGTGGTAACATTTAAAATAATAGAAATGGATTAAGTTAAGATGTAATAGCTAGCTGGGAATACGTTAGAGTCATTGGTCGAAAAGTGTTGTAATTAATAAAGTTTCTGTGTTATTATTCAGGTTTGGATGGCAAGGCAACAAAAGATCAGTCTCCACCTACAAAATAGCTCCCAACATGGGCCGACTACATCCACATAAAACCTGAGAGATCTTGGGAAAGAATTCTAGACACACACACACACACACACATATACAAATAAACAAAAACCAAAACAAAGTTAAGCATGGTTTCAGGATAGCAGCATTTTCTCAGGTGGGCTCTGTTTGCTGGAAGCAAGCAGAGGCACGATTCCTTTAAGAGAAGGCTTCCTGACTCAGTGGTAGCAGTAAAAAGTGCATGGCTCTTTTAAGAAGGCTTCCTGGTTCATGCTACTTGCATGAACAGCTCTGGTTCTTTCAGGAGGCCAAACACTTAAATGGGAGTTGAGGGCAGTATGCTTCAAGTTACTTGGTGGCAGCACGTGCCAACTGCTTACCAGAGTTGAGGTGGTGAGCCTGGCTCCCACCTGGCAGTTCCAGAGCTGGAGGTAAAGGTATCTCCGCCATATAGATAGGCTGAGAGGGGCAGAGCTGTTGACAGAAGTTACTGTCCTGCCCAGTCCCACAGCCATTCAGTCCCCCCAAAAACACAAGAGGCCTCCATAAATTATAAACTGGTTGTCCTATTAGCTCAGGCTTTCTTATTAACTAATTCTTACATTAACCTATAATTCTTGTCTGTATAAGCAGTATGGCTTGGTACCTTTTATCAGCGAGACAATCTCATCTTGCTTCCTCTGTTTCTGAGTGATGACTGTAGACTGAGTCTTTCATCTTTTTAGAATTCTCTTGTTCTGGCCACCCCAACTTTACTTCCTGCCTGGCTACCAGCCAATCAGTATTTTATTAAACCAGTACAGTGACAAATCTTTACAGAGTACAAGACTATTGAACCACAGCACAGAGCCAGCATCCAGGGCTGCTGTAACCACACTACTTACCATTTTAAAAATGATTCTTGTCAGAGAAGGATTTCAGATACACAATATAACAGATTCAGATATAAAAGTCCTCTCAATGAGACACAGTGTATTTTAAAAATGTACATAACCTTGAGAGAGAGAGAAGAAAAAGAGCATAGACAGTTATAAATAGGAATAAATAGTTTTAAACAATAAAACAAAGTGTTTAAAGATACAAAAAACAAAGATTGAAAGAGTAAAAAAATAAACCATGTAAAGATGGAAAATATAGAGAGTATAGGTTGTGCATATTATTGGGTTTTGTTTGAAAATTTTGACTGTAAATAAGCTAAGTACAGAGAAACCTCTCATTGTACAGTCTGCTAAGCTAAACCAAATACATATTTTAAAGGTATCTTGACTAAAAAATTTAGGTCTAAGAATATGTTACTTTGAAAAGGAGGTTCTGGTTTTTTTTTTTTTTTTTTTTTCACACAGAGGATAGAAAGTTGTGGATTTCTTACTGGCTAATGTGGTTTGATCAAAAAAGACCCCTTAAGCAATGGCCTAGATGGTTCAACATTCATGACAGCTTCAGGACTTCTGGCTGAGTTGGACCTACCATACAGGATACCCCGTAAAAGACCTGATCAGCAGAGACCCCAAAAGTAGTCTAGAAAACAATGCCCAAATTTCCTAAATGACTGTTTATAAATGTTTCTTTACATTTAAAGAGGGATATGCTATAGAGATAAATATTTTTGCATTGGGATAGATCTTGGTTTATTGATACAAATCTAAGATCAATTTTGTTATATGTATATTTCTGCTCTTGATTAAGGTATTATTTAAAAATGTAATGTATAGTTAAGAAATATGGGTTAATAGTCATCTATAATAATCAAGCTTGTAGTCATGATTGTTAGGCTTTCTAGATGTACAGAGATATATTTCAGGTGGGTAGGTATTCTTCAAACCATACGAAGACTTACAGAATACTGCATTTAAAATGTTTTAAGTACTTAGACTTTTCTCAGCAATGAGACACATCTGTTACTGGCAGCACCAATCTATTTCAAGATGATAGGCATCAAAAAGGTTCCTTATAGAGTTTGTTAGTCATTTGAGCAAGAAATTGTTCTTGCCTGAACTGCTTGATGGTATGCTGTATAAACTGGACATGCAGGACCCACAAAGAAAAGACTGCTGAACTTGTCTAGTGGTGAGACAGTCCTTCAGGGTTCCTGTTTAATAAAAGAGTCTGTCAGACATTCTACAGGATACAGAAGAAAGTGACTGGCAAACTGTTGATACAGGTGAAACAGTTTTTCAAATTTCCTGCTGCATGGAAAAGTCTGCTTGATACTATGGGCCTGTAAGCCAAAGATGGTTGTCCCAATGTTACAGAAGAACTTGGGGTGACTGTCCAGGCAGCAAGATGTCCCTGTCAATTCTAGAGTTTTGGAAGTTGTTTGCAATGTACTTCCTGTTAACATAGGTAATATATCCTTCTGGGGTCTTTGATAGAGTTAAAGAATATATATAGTTATAATTATAGTTTTCCTTAATTATGATAGATAAATTACATATAAAACTTTAGACTGACAAAGATAAAATAGATGATAGTAATTTTTAAATTTTTCTATATACAAATGGACTAAATATTATAACTGTACTTCTTCTTTAAACCTGTTTTGTTATATATAATTTTGTTATGTTAAAGTTAAGACCTTCTTTTTTAATGAGACAGAAAATGGGAGATTACGTGGGATGTCCTTCTGTATATGTACTGCTTTTATTCGTTGATAAATAAAGCTGCTTGGGCCAATGGCTTAGCAGAGTGTAGCCAGGCAGGAAATCAGAACAGAAATAGAGAGTAGATGGAGTCAGAGAGACATCATATAGCTGCTGAAGGAGGCAGATGCCACATATTTTTCCAAAAAGCAAGAAGTAACAAACCACGTGCCTCGTGGTAAAATATAAAACAATAAAAATGGGTTAATTTAAGAAGTAAGAGCTAGCTAGAAATATTCTAGAATCATTGGCTGAACAGTGTTGTAATTAATGTAGTTTCTGTGTTATTATTTGGGTCCAGGTGGCCAAAAAATGAAAGAGCAGTCTCTGCCTACAACTCTCTGTCTCTTCCTGTTGGCTGCAGATCCAGATGGAGAACTCTCAGATACCTCTCCAGCACAATGTCTGCCTGCGTGCTGCCATGCTTCCTGCCATGTTGGTAATGGACTAAATCTCTGAACTTTAAGCCAGGCCCAGTTAAATGTTTTTCTTTATAAGAGTAGCTGTGGTCATGGTGTCTCTCTTCATTGCAATAAAACCATAACTAAGACAGATGCTAAGATAGTCTGTGTATATGTGTTTAAAGGCAAGAATCTGAGAAGATGAATAATTGATTCTTTAAAAAAAAAAACAGGTAGGTAGAAGGAAAGGTGAATAGGCAGTCTTTCACTGCTTAACTGCCTATCCTAACACCAGCCGCAAGTAAATAACATAGACGTAAAGGATCTGGGAAACCTGCCAGGTGAGAAATATTTTCAACTTCATTTTTCTTTGTTCCTAAAGGTTAGACTGAGGCTTGTAACAAAATAACCTAATAGAATGGGGAAGGGGAGTCATCGATCAATTGTGTAGATGTGTCTTCAGCATGCAGAAGCATCCAGGTGTGGCTGAATAATTAATTCCCACATTTCCCAAGCCTGTATACAGTTTGCTCAGCATTCAGAATGATGCAGATAGAAGTGAACTGATAAATGCCACAGGACTGAAACACTGTCTCATCAAAGAAGAGAGAACACCCATAGAAATGTTTTAAAAGTCGCAATGGGCAACAGAAAGCATTGTCTTTAATTAACTATCCTCTTAGGAATGCTAACTATAAATAATAGACTAGAAAGTAGATGTCAGTTGTACTGGGAATTTTCTAATCAATTCTGCTTCTTTGTTATGTCCTTACCTGCTGTGTCCATAGAAATAAGGATGAGCTATCATGGGGCAACAAAACTCCAAGGCTATTCTTTTCTAAAAGGACCCCCACATTTCTTAAACAGCAGCTTCCCCAAACTGTTTCCTTTGTGCTAAGTTTACAGAATGGTTTTGGAATGCAATGATTAAAAAGTGGAGGTTGGGAGCCTAGGAAACAAAGTAGCCTCTTATTAGAAATGAGACCCAACAAAAGCGATGAGCTTTGGTGTGCCTATTTCCTTACCTGTAAAATGTGGGAATAATGGTAGTTCCAGATATTTATTTTCTCTAGGCTGCTGTGCTGTTGTTTTCTTACACTAATGCATACTCTTTAGCATTTATTTTAAGCAGTATTCAATACCAGTCTCGGCATCTTGGCAGCACATAGAATCTCCTTATCCACATCACGATTATATTGTTTTTGTAAACGGAAGCAATAACTCCACTCAGCACATAACAGATTATGCAATAGATAGAAAATGTTTAAGGAGAAAATTTTTTTCCTTTCAGGCTGATCTATCTAGCATGTTAGGGGAAAGTTAAATATGGCAAACAGAATCTGGAGCAAACTCGGTAGAATTTATTTCTCTGTTCCTTTGATACTCTCCTCCTGGGTGACGCCAAGACCTCAGTGATCCAGGAACCCTTGATTTCAGTTAGTATGATCACACATTTCCTCCCAACTTGTCCTTCTGTCCTCAGGCCTGGGACTCTGCTTATACTGCTGTCATTTGATCTTTTTTTCCCTCATTACCAACCTCATCCTTATTTTTATTTAGTTTTTTATTGTTTTTATTGAGCTATTTTTTCTCCACCCCCTCTCCTTCCCCACCACCTCCCATTTTACCCTCTCGTATGATCCCCACACTCCCAGTTTACTCAGGAGATCTTGTCTTTTTCTACTTTCCATGAAGATTAGATCCATGTATGTCTTTCTTACGGTCATCTTTGGTGCCGAGATTCTCTGGGGTTGTGAATTATAGGCTGGTTTTTCTTTGCTTTTTGTCTAAAAGTCACTTATGAGTGAGTATATTTTATATTTGTCTTTCTGGGTCTGAGTTACCTCATTCGATATGAGTTTTTTCTAGATCCATCCATTTGCCTGCAAATTTCAAGATGTCATTTTTTCCTATGTGTAGTACTTCATTGTGTAAATGTAACACATTTTCTTTATCCATGCTTCAGCTAAGGGACATTTAGGTTGTTTCCAGGTTCTGGCTATTACAAATAATGCTGCTATGTCATTTGATCTTTTTAATTCAAGACTGACTAGTTTAAAAACTATATGTTCTGGGGTTGAAAGGATGGTTCAGCAGTTGAGAGCATTTTCTGCTTTTCTTGAGGATTTGAGATTGATTCTCAGCATCCACATTGGATGACTCACACTCACCTGTAAGTCCAGTCTCAGAGAATTCACAACCTCTTCTAGCCTCTGCAGGTGCCTATTTGAATGTTCTCTCTCTCTCTCTCTCTCTCTCTCTCTCTCTCACACACACACACACACACATACACACACACATACACACATTCTTCTAGCCTTTGTGAATATACATGCACACACACATATGCATACACACTTATCTTCCAAAACTACACTTATTCATAGTGTACATTTGGCCGTTGATACATGTTCTTGGATCCCAGAAGGAAGGGCCTCTCTTTATCCCCTCTGTCCTTAGACTCCCTCTCTCTCAGACGCTGTACAATAACATAGAATGTCAATGCAGCCTTGTGTGTTTGTATATATATTTTGTCAACACTTCTCCAACAGAGCTAAATGAATATCTTCTTTATAATCATAATCATATGTTATTCCGAGTTCTTTCTAGAGAAGGGAGGCTTGCTCCACGATAATTTACAATCTGATTTGGAAGCTCAGCATTAACATCAAGCTCAATAAAAATGTCTCCAGAAGCATGGTAAGTAGGGAAGATTACCGGGGAGCCAGATGTGGAACTGTGCAGATTGGATATAGGACCACCCATTTGAAATGTTGTCATAGCTACAGAAAGAGTTCCAGGTTATCTTCTGCTCTGTCAGGGAAGAAGACAGCCATATGCATCAAGTGAGAGCTGTAATGGTGGCTGCTTCCTTTGAGTCTCTGTAAAGAAACTTCATCTTTCCAGCCTCTGTATTTCTCTAGGGTCACAAGAAACTGGGTTTGTTATTCAGAACTTTAAAGTATTTCTACAATTATAGTTAAAACCGGGAATGGGGATGAATTATTCACATGCACATATATGTGGTAAGGAAACCATTTGCCATGAAAATGTTTACAACAGCATCACATAATTTCCCTTTGGATTCCAAGGACATCTCAGCTGAAAATGGCAAGATGCTGATGTATCATCATTTCAGCTCCAGAATACCAGGGGGTCAGAGAAGGCTTGTAACAAATGGGTATCACAGCTTGATGTTCTCTTCTCCTTATGGGTCATCCCTAAACTAGAACTGATTTCACACATTCCATTTGTTTTTCATAAATGCTTGTCTTTTGTGGCATTCATTTCTCTTTAATCTAAAGCTTTTCTTTCTGCTTTCTCTTTCATTGTATTCACTTTAAAGACTATTGCTACTAAAGCATGAAATATCAAAATTTATCATTTAAAGATCAGTTCTCCCAAAACATTTAATCATGAGAGTTTGGAATCAATTTTGATTGCATCAGTAGCCTGATTAGTGACAGATTTGAACGTAAGGTCCTTTGAATTGGGTGTGTAAAACAATCAAATTTGTATTTCTCACTTTGAATAGAAAATGAGAGTGTGTTTAAAGAGACAGTATCATAATTGATGGAATAGCAGCGGCTATTAATGCAAAAGGAAGTTTAGGGTCTAAATCAAGATCTGAAGGCACATTCTTTGTAGTTTTGGGAATAGGATGTCACCTAACCTTTTGGACAGTATCCTATATAATAGATTCTTCTGGTCAATATTTCTTATCTTACCATGAAGGATAGAGGACACATCTCTTTAATATAACAAATGTAGGCCTGGTGTCTTAACAGTTTATTGAATTTATTTGTGTTTATAAAATTTATTCTCCAGTCTATTCTTTGGCTAATACAGTCTTAAGGGTTTTGTCAGTTTTAAAAGATTTCATAAATATATGGATTTTTTAAAAAAATGGAGTTTGGAAGGTCTCATTGTACAAGCTAATTGCATGTATGGAATTTCATGCAAGTACTATGCTATCTCCAAGGCACAGTCCCAATACTGAGTTACCCTTGCTATTCTTAATCCAGTGGAGATGATTTATTCTCCATTTGAAAATTTAATAGTGCTTATCACATTCAATTTAATTGCCTGTGTATTTAGATAATTCAAATATGGTGTTCTCAATTTATATTTACACAGGTGATTTTTTTTCTTATTTATGCCTGACAGTAGCTAGTAGGAGTACTTAGTAGTTTCTTTGCATATACTATGAATAACAAAAGCTAGGAGCAAATAATGTTCATGCACACCCTGAATGATATTTTTTATTTTGGTTTTCAGTACTGATGGTCCCCATCTGAGGACAATCTTTTGACCTTGTGATTGTGTGAACATGATATACATTCAGTAGAACCCATACTTTATGTTGTAAATTTTCATCTTTTCCTGTGATAGCTATATGTAGCGTGTTATTCTTCTGATACTGGGCAGTGAATAAGGCCACAGCTCCCAATCATTCACACTGACACAACCCATATTGTACAGTGAACTGTGTGCTACAATATGTGCTTACTGGTATTTATGTGTGTTGACCAAAGAGAGCTCCAGGTTACAATGAGTTCCCATTGTAAGTCAAGGAGCATTTATTGTATTTCAGAATAGCAGGGAAAAAAGAAAATTTAAGATATAAAACATCCAGGTGCTAGATGTGGGACCTTTCCAGTGTGTACCTCATACAACACTTAGTTGTAACTGTGTAAAGAAAAGGTTGCCCTTGGTTCAGGCAGTGGTAAAAGGGGAGGAGTATAAAGGAGACTGGGAAGTGGGTAGTTGTTATTCTGACCCCTAAACATTTATAAGAAATTTAGTAGAGCTCCATCTCTACTTCCTGGAACTTGTTGCCACATGTGCCCTGTTCAGCCCTTCCTCTCAGCACATCTCCATTCCTTTGTGTTCTCTGCTGCCAAGACCAGCTCTCTTCAAGGGACCCCACAACCTCTACAATCCTTCACGCTGCCCTGGTAAGGTATATTTAACTTACCCTGTCACCTCTTCCCAGTGCATCTGCATTCCTCTGGGACTGACCACCACACATGGTATGGACCACAGGGTACCCATATTTCTGTCTCTGCAGCTGTCCATGAAGTCAGGCTCTGAATCCTACTTAAGAGCTCCCCAGAGTCAGTCCACTACCCGACCTGCTACACTAGTATCCTTCCTACCTAGTGTCTCATTCCAAGATGGGTTTGGAGTTTAAACACAGAGTTCAAAAAAAAAAAATTCACATCTGGGACTTTTTAGAGTCTGTGTTGGTTGGAAAGAAAATGACCTCAAAAGGAAACAGTACGATTAGGAGGTATGACCTTGTTGAAGTAAGTGTGGAAGTCCTTGTTGGAAGACCTGTGTTACTGTGGAGCAGGGCTTTGAGATCTCATATATGCTCAAACCATGACCAGTGCTTCAGATTATTTCCTTGTTGCCTGTGAGTCAATATGTAAGGGTTCTCAGCTCCCTCTCCAGCACTGTGCTTGCCTGTATGGCCCATGTCCCACTATGATAATAATGGACTAAATCTCTGAAAATGTAAGCCACCCCAGTTAATGTTTTTCCTTTATTAGAATTGCCATCATCATAGTGTCTCTTCACAGCAATAGAAGCCCTAACTAAAAAGGAGTCTAAACTCTGAAACCCAGTGTCGTCCTAAGACTGAGATAAACATCCTTCCACTGATCCACACCTTACAGATTAGGGTAGCAGCAACCAAAAAATTAAACACCCACCTGACAAAGGTGAGACCTTTACACATGAAGAAACACCATAGTTATAACTTCAAATTCCTAGATCGCATTACAAAAAAACCACAAACATGAGCAACATAGACAATATACCTGATCCAGAAACTAAAATACTATTTTAACACTCCCTGAGAAAAGAAATTCAGCTGAAGCACAAAACATCTAGCAATCTAAAATATGTTCAAGGACCTTTAAAAGATTATGAATAAGTGCCTCAAGGAAGACCATGAAAATAAAAGTTAAATGAATTAATGAAAACAACTCAATACATAAAAATAGAATTTAAAAAGAAACAGAATTGATAAATAAAGCCAAATGGAAACAAAACTAAAAATGAGAAACTCGGGAAGTCACACAGATTGAATGAAGAGAAACAGAAATTCAAGTCTTGAAGACAAAGCAGATAAAATGGATAACTCAGTCAAGCAAAATATTAAATCGAAAAAATAATCCAGGCACAAAACATCCAGGAAATCTGGGAAACTGTGGAAAGAACAAATCAAAATGTTATAAATATATAGGAAGGAGAAGAAACCCAGGTCAAAGGCACAGAAAATATTTTGATAAAATTAGAGAAGAAAAGTTCCAAATTTTAAAGAAAGATAGGGCAAAATGCATACAGAACAGATTCAGAAAAGAAACTTCCTATGCTGCATAATTCAACCACTAAAGGTGTAGAACAGAGAAAAAGTATTAAAAGCTACAAGGAAACACTACTCCTGTCTGCCCATTTAAGGACAAATGTTTATAGACTTGTTAGGGATTTGCTGGTTTAGTAAAATTACTAGTTGTAGGTTTTCCTCCAAAAACCATGACTTCATTAGCAAGGACACTTCTCTTTGCAAGAGACAGAGACCACTACAAAAGACATCAACCAATCAAAATGCGGAGTTTTGGAGTCTAGCCCCAAATTGCAGAAGAGGAGGCAGAACAATTTTAAGAGCCAGGGAATCAGGAAGTTTTTGTGAGATTGTGGCTACTAGTACTATCAAAAGATATACTCCTGAAATCCCACTAATGTGATGAATCAATTGAATTGAGTAAATATGGTAACAGTGGACGAAACAAAGCAAATGCAGGAAAGGCTGTTAGGACTCAATGGTACAAAAACAGCTATAGGCAACTGAGGAGAGCTGGGATAGGGAGCATTGGTCTTCCACAGGGAAGAACAATGGCAAACAGTCAGCCCTGAAAATACATAAGCAACACTGTATGGACATAACAGGTTATATTTAGAAATATGTATGGATGTACTCATATGCATACAATTATAATTAATTGGGAAAGAGGCCATGAATTTGAAGGGAAGTAGGGAGGGGTAAATATGAGGGTTGGAAGAAAGGAACAGAAGGGAGATATGCCATAATTATGTTATAATCTCAAAAATTATAAAGAAAATTAACAAAAAAAACCCTCAAGGGGAAAAAAGACCAAGTCACATATTAAGGCAGATCCATTAGAATAATATTTGACTTTTCAGAATTTCCACTGAAAGACCACAAATACCTGCCTAGAATTCTAAACTCAGTAAAATTGTCAATCATAGGTAAATAAAAAAGAAAAACATTTAATAATAAAAAGGAAGTTAAGCAATTTTCTGTCCACCAATGCAGTTCAACAGAGGACACTAGAAGGAAACTTGACTGTAGGGGAGGTTCCTTACAACCAAGAGAATACAGAAAATAAATAATTCCAAAACTGTTCACTTAAAGAAGTCTGTAGCAACAATAATAACATTACAGCAAAATAACAGGAATAAACACTATTAAATAATAACTCTAAATATTAGTTGTTTCAAGTCCCCAATAAAAACACCAGGCTAAAGTTGAGTTACAAAACAGGACCAGTCTTTCTGTTGCCCTCAAGACACACACCTCACCTTTGAGGACAGACTCCATTTAAGGTAAAAGAACAGAAAAAGTTATTCCAAGCTAACAGAACCAAGAAGCAAGCAGGTATATCTGTGAAAATAGACTGCAAACTAAAACTAATCAGAAATGATATGGAAGGACACTGTATAGTCATTAAAGAAAACCTCCAACCAAAGGGTATCATAATCCTATTCATTCATGCATCAAATGCAAGGACATCAAATAATCAAATTTCATATAAAAATGCTATTGCAACTAAAATCATACATTAACCCTAACACAGTGAAAGCTGGTGACTTCAGTACCACACTCCTACCAGTAGACAGATCATCAAGACAAAAACTACATGGAGAAATGCTGGGGTTGAATTACATAAAACAAACAGATATCTACATAGCATTTTACCCAAACACTAAAGAATAATAATTCTTCTTAGCAGATCATAAAACTTTCTCCAAAGTGACCACATAGTAGGACACAAAACAAGTCTTAACAAATAAGGAAAATTGAAATAACACACTGCATCCTATCTGACTACTGTGGATTAAAGCCTGATACCAACAACAACAGAAATGACAAAAAGTACAGAAACAACTCACTACTGAAAGAAAATTATCTCAAGGTGGAAATCAAGAAGAAAATGAAAACCCTTTTATAATTGAATGAAAATGAAAAACACAGCAAACAAAAATCTGTGAGACATAATGAAGGCAGTTCTAGTGGCAAATTCACAACACTAAGTGCTTATACAAAAACTAGAGAGATCTCATATCAATAACTTAATAATATGCTTAAAAGCTTTAGAAAAATAAGAGGAGACAATACTCAGAAACAGTTGTTGAGAAAAATGATCACACTCAGAGCTGAAGTTGAAATAGTAACATCAACAAAAATGTATGAAGAATCAATAAAATAAACAGCTAGTTCTTTGAAAAAAATCAAGACCAACAAATATTTGGCCAAATTAACTAAAGGAAAGTGAGAAATGATTCGAACTAATATGCTTAGAGATTTAGAATGAGGCAATAAATATTGAGGAAATTCAGAGCATCATAAAGACATGCTTCATTCTATTACACAATATATTCAATTTATTACACAATGTAGTCAATGTATTGCACCAACCTAGTAAACCTAAAAGAAATGGATGAATTTCTTGATATACATGACCTACAAATATTAAATCAAAATGAAATAAATAATTTAAATAAATGCCTTGAACCCCGGTGAAATAGAAACAATAACAAAAAACTTTCAACTAGCCCAAACTGGCCTTTCCCTCAGTAGTCAGGCTGATGAATATTTTAAATATCACCACAGAACCTTCATTCAGCAACTGATGGAAACAGAGGCAGAGACCCACATCAGAGCACTGGACTGAGCTCCAAAAGTCCAGTTGAAGAGTGGGAGGAGTGAAAATATGAGCAAAGAGGTCAAAACCATCATGGATACACCTACTGAAACAGGCTACCTAAGAAAATGGGAGCTCACTAACACCAGCTGGACAGGAAAGGAACAAACTTAGGACCAAACTAGTTCCTCTGAATGTGGGTGACAGTTGTATAATGGGGGCACACTGTGTGGTCACTGGCAAAGGATTTATCCCTACTACTTGTACTGACTTTTTTGGGACCTCTTCTCTTTAGATGGTCATCTTGCTCAGCCTAGATATAGTAGGGAGGGTCTTGGACCTTCCCCAAAGCAATGTACCTTACTCTCTCTGAGGAGTAGATGGGGGTTGGGGTGGGGGAGTAGGTGGAGAGAATGGGATGCTGTGGGAGCTCCTTCTGCTTCTTCAGCCGATAGCCTTTAAGATACTAGCCCACTTGGGCATGGTCTCTTATACTATAAATGCAGCTGTAAAGTCTGCTGTGGTCTCTTGCTTTCGGCTCTCAATTCTGAATCCTAGACTCTGTTCCTGTTTCTTGTTCATTCAGAGGACTGTGATCTAGGACAGTGGTCTGTAAGTCTCTCCTAAATAAATAATGCTTTATTATACATAATTCTGAACTAGTGTGGGATTATTTTATATCTTCCACCATCAATGGGAGGAGGGTAGGGAGTGGGAACTGGAATTGGTATGTAAAATGAAAAAAAAAGTTTGTTTTCTTTTTTTAAAAATTCAAAATTAAAAAAACTCAACTAAAAAAAAAAACCCCAAGGTTATATATATTCAGCACAGAATTCTGTTTGTTGTCCCAGGAAGAACTAATACCAATACTTTTCAAACTATTTTTTTGAACAGAAATTGGGAGGGTATTTACAAGTTTTTAAGGAGGTCACTACTACCCTGAAAACAAAGACACACCAAGACTCAAATTTAAAAAAATGAAGCAAGTGGGAAAGATAGAGACAGAAAGAGAGAGAAAGAAAATTATAGACCAATGAGCACCTGTGAGCAAAAGTGTAAAATTTCTCAATAAAATATTTGTCAACTTAATTCAAGAACATATGTAAAAGATTATCCATCATAAGTGGGATTTATTCCAGTAATGCAGTAATGGTTTTTGATATGCAAATCAATAAACATAATCCACCACAAAATAGACTCAAGTACAGAAATTATACAATCATTTCATTAGATGAAGAAAAGGCCTTTGACAAAATCCAACATCATTCTATGAAAAAAGTCCTGGAGAAACTAGGGATAGGAAGGACATGTCTCAACATCATAAAGGCCTGACTCTTTATGTAGAAGAAAAATGTACTGTGAAGAAAAGACAATATCTTCAACAAATGGTGCTGGTAAGACTTGACAACTGTGTGCCCAAGAAGGAAGGTATCCATGCCAATCATATTGCATAAAATGCAATTTCTTATGGACCAAGGGTCTCAGCATAATACATACTGAATCTGATACAAAAGAAAGCAGGCATTGCATTTGAACTAATTAGCACAAGTAAAAAATGTATAAACTGGACCCATTCTGTAGTCATTAAGACCAGCAATGAATATATGAGACCTCATTAAACTAAAAAGCTCCTGGAGAGAAAAGGACACCATCATTTGAACAAAAGGCCAACAGAGAGAATGAGAATAACCCTTTGCCACTTATATATAGGAAGGAAGATTAGAATATAGAATATACAAAGAGCTTGAAAGCCATAAATTCAAGAAAACAAATAACACAATTAAAAATGGGGCATAGGATTATCAACAGAGTTTTCAACAGAGCTATCAAAGGATGAAACACAAATTTTAAACAGTTTAAAAATGTTCAACATCAGAGAAATGTAAATTAAAAGCCACTTTGATATTTCATTTTATCCCAAAATGGCCAAGATTAATAAATACAAATGACTGCAGATGTTGGTGACTGTCTTAGCTAGGGTTTATATTGCTACAATGAAAAAACATGACCAAAAAGCAAGTTGGGGGAGAGCTTACACTTCCACAGCACTGATCATCACTAAGTGAAGTCTATAGCAGGAACTCAAACAGGGCAGGATCCTGGAGGCAGGAGCTGATGCAGAGGTCATGGAGGGGAGTTGTTTACTGCCTTGCTTCCCATGGCTTGCTCAGTCTACCTTCTTATAGAGCACTGGTTCAGCAGCTCAGGGATGGCACCACCCACCATGGGCTGGGCCTCACAGCTGGATCTCACTGGGGCATTTCTTCAGCCGAGGCACCTTCCTCTGATGACTGTAGCTTCTGTCTCAAGTTGACACACAAAACAAGCCAGTAACTATGAGGGGAAAGAAAGGCATTTGTTTATGGCTGGTGTTCATGTAAACTGGTGCAGGCACTATGGAAAATAGGGTGGAGGTTCTTGAAAAAGCTGTAAATAGGTCTACCACAAGAGTCAGCTACACCCAAAGGACTCTACATTCTAATACAGAGATACTTGCGTATCTGTGTTCATTGTTGCTTTTACTCATAATAGTCAGGAATTAGAAATGGTCATGATAACAGTCAACTGATCAACAGTTAATGACAATGTGGTATATTTACATAATGAAATATCATTAGGCTCTTAAGAAAAATATAATTATGAAACATGAAAGTAAATGGTTGGGGCTAGAAACAATCATCTTGAATGATGTACTCCAGAGCCAGAAAAACAAATAAAGTCAGTTTTCTCTTATATGTGAGTGTTAACTTTTAAGTTTGTATATTTCATTTAGAATAGCCACAGAGGTTGGGTAGCAAGTAAGGGACCAGGGAAAGGAGATACAGAAATGGTGTTTTAAGTGGATAAAAGAGAAACCAGTCAGGAGGATCAAAGGGAGTGGAGGATGGGAGATCAGGGTAGTATGGGGGGTGACAGGGAGGCATAGATTACACCAAAGCTCTTCTGAAAAGTTGCGCACAAAGATTTTTCTTTAATTTGAGACCCAATCAATGAGATGGAACTCATACCGGATGCTGTTAATGAAGTCAAGAACCTGCAGCAAGATAGGTCATGGGCAGGGGAAATCTATTACTATTCTGCTAAATGAACACAATAAAAGCCCAACTCCTAATGACATATTACTATATGCACAGACTATTGCATTGCTCATCCTTTAGCAAAGAAGCTTCTTCTAGCGGACAATAACTAGCAAAGTGATCCACAACTAGATAGTGTGCAGAGAGAAGAGACTTTAGAGTGCTCAGCCCTGGGAGGGATGTCTTTATCATACCCTCCCCTCAAAGCTCAGCATGTCTTTATCATACCCTTCCTTCATAGCTCAGGGATCTATGTAGAGGAGGGGTCAGGGCAGAAAAATTGTAGGAACCAAAGGTGGTAGGTGATTTTCGAAAGAAGTTTTCCAGAAATCACAGCACATATAGGCACAGCATCTCGCAGAGACTGTGATAGACTGCACGTGCCTTTCCTGCACAAGTTCAAGCCAATCAAAAGCTAAGCCCAAAGAAGGGGACATGGTCACAAAGCTCCCTGCCTGGCGAAGAACCTGGTTGCAAATCATAGCTGCTGGGAGAGGGAAAATCAGTTCTCTCCAACAGAGTGACACTGGAGATATCAACCACATTCCAGAGCAAACCCCATTTTCAGGTGCAGTTTGCTAACACAATTAGGACTCCATGTTTTTCTAGTGTCTGTTTTCTTTTCCTTAAGAGAGAGAAAAGAGATGAATTTGGGTGGGAATGAAGGGGGAGGAGCTGGGAAGAGCTGAAAAATGAGAAAGGGTTGATAAAACATCCTGTTTGAACATGTCTGCATGATAAACTGGTACAATCGTGACATAAAAGCTGTGGGAATAATTGCCAATCACTCTCTTATTGGATTTAAGGTCCATTCCATGATATGAAACTCTTGCCTGATACTGTTTGGTTGGTCAGAAACCTGAGAATAGGTAGGCCAGGGATGTAGGGGAAAAACAAAGCAAAACAGAAAAACCCACTAAAATTCTAAAGGAACATAGCAAAAAAATATGACTTCTAAAGACATTCTTTTATACTTATATAGCAGTGTCTTGCTCCGCTGTCACCAGAGGAGCTTCCTCCTGCGGGAGATGGAACTGATGCAGAGACCCACAAACAGACAATGTGCACAATGTGCAGAGAGACCTTGGAACACTCAGTCCTAAATGGAATGTCTCTATCAGATTCTTCCCCTCAGTGCTCAGGGAACTATGCAGAAGAGGTGGGAAGATTTTAAGAGTTAAGGGAGTTGATGAATGACACCAAGGAGACATCATCTTTCAGACACGTCAGGACTAATGCTCATATGCACACAAAAGAGACTTTGGCAGCATACATAGGGGTGCACAGTTCTAAGCCAGATGGGATCCTGGCATTAAGAAAGGGAAGTAGACAGGAGCTCCAAACACTGACCAAGAAACTGTCTATGTCCAACTGACAAGTGCTTGAAAAGGAAAGTTAGAGTTAGTTTTCTCCATCAGCGTCTCTGTCTCTGTCTCTGTCTCTCTCTCTCTCTTTCTTTTTCGAGACAGGGTTTCTCTGTAGCTTTGGAGCCTATCCTGGAACTAGCTCTTGTAGACCAGGCTGGCCTCGAACTCCCAGAGATCCGCCTATCTCTGCCTCCCAAGTGCTGGGATTATAGGCGTGTGCCACCACCACCTGGCCAGAGTCTCTCTCTTTTTTTTTTTATTCTTTTTTAATTAAAATTTCCAACTGCTCCCCGTTTCCCATTTCCCTCCCCCTCCTCCCACACATTGCCCCCTCCCCCCACTCCCCTCCCCCATCCCCACTCCTCTTCTCCTCCCCCCAGTCCATTCCCCCTCCCTCTCGATACTGAAGAGCAGTCCAAATTCCCTGCCCTACGGGAAGACCAAGGTCCTCCCACTTCCATCCAGGCCCAGGAAGGTGAGCATCCAAACAGGCTAAGCTCCCACAAAGCCAGTTCATGTATTAGGATCGAAACCTAGTGCCATTGCCCTTGGCTTCTCATCAGCCTTCATTGTCCGCCCTGTTCAGAGAGTCCAGTTTCAACCCATGCTTATTCAGTCCCAGTCCAGCTGGCCTTGGAGAGCTCCCAATAGATCAGTTCCACTGTCACAGTGGGTGGATGCACGCCTCGTGGTCCTGATTTCCTTGCTCATGTTCTCCCTCCTTCTGCTCCTCATTTGGACCTTAAGAGCTCAGACCGTTGCTCCAATTTGGGTCTCTGTCTCTCTCTCGATCTATCGCCAGATGAAAGTTCCTGTGCCATTCTCCTTGGCCTCTCGTCAGAGTCTCTCTTGCCATAGAAACCACACTAAAGGGAAACAGCAGATGAATGGACTGCACAAACAAATCAATGGTATAGATTTTTATTCCCATAGCTTTGTTTGGGTGTTTTTTACCTTACTGGTGTTTTGCTTTATGTTATGGTTGCCAATTTTGTGTTTCTTATGTTTTTTGTTTTTGTTTGTTTGTTTATGTATGTCTGTTTCTCCTGCTTTTGGGGGTGGGGGTTGTCGTTGTTCTGGGTTTTTATGTTCTGAGGCTTTGTTTGTTTATACACTTTGCTCATTTGTTTTCTAAAGAGAGAAAGTCTAGAGTTGAATGGGGTGGAAAAGTGGGGAAATTTTAGAAGGAGATGAGGAGAGGGAACTATGATCAGAATATATTATATAAAATTATTTTTAAATAAAATATATATTCTGTATGAAATTCGCAAAGGATGAAATTTTAAAAAGAAAATAAGTTGTAGGGGTAGCCCCAGCCAAAATAACTGAGCTCATATTCCCAAATATTGTTTATAAATGTTCTTTTACATTTAAAGGGGGATATGATATAGATATGAATAATTTACATTGGTATAAATTTTGCCTTATTGATATAAATTTAAGGTCAATTTTGTTATATGTATATATATTTCTGATCTTGATTAAGGTATTGTGATTGTGTAGTTCATTTAAAAATATAATGTATAATTAGGAAATATAGGTTGCTAATGGATAATCATCGATAATAGTAAAGCTTGGAGTCATGTTAGTTAGATTTTCTAGATATATAGAGATATATTTCAGTTAGATAGGCATTCTTCATATCTTTCAAAGACTGCAAAATATGGCATTTAAATGTTTTAATAACTTAGGACTTTTCATGACAATGAGACACATCTGCTCCTGGCAGCACCAATCTACTTTGAGAGAAAGATGGGCATCAAAGAGGCTCCTTATGGAGTTTGATAGCCATTGGGCAAGAAACTGCTCTTGCCTGGACTGTTGCATAAACTGGACACAGAGAACCCACAAAAAGAGGACTGCTAAACTTGTCTAAAGGTGAGATGGTCTTTTGGGGTTCCTGATTCATGAAAGAGTCTGTGAGACATTCTACAGAACACAAAAGATAGTGACTAAACTATCTTTAAAATTTCCTGCTTCATGAAAATGTCTGCTGGATACTATGGGTCTGAAGGCCAAAGATGGATGCCTCAGTGGTACAAAAGAACTTTGGGTGGCTGTCCAGGCAACGAGATGTTCTGTCATTTCTAGAGTTTTGGATTTCTTGTTTGTTTAGGTAATATTATATCCTTCTGGAGTCTTTGATGGAGATAAAGAATGGATACATAGTTGTAGTTTTCCTTAGTTATTACAAAAGATAAAATAGATAAATATTATAACTGTAATTCTTGCTTGATAACTGTTTTGCTATATGTACTTTTACTATGTTAAAATGAAAGCCTTCTTTTTTGTTTAAACAGAAAAAGGGGAAATGATGTGGGAGTGATTTCTTTCTAATCTGTTGCTTTCATTGGTTAATTAATAAAGAAACTGCCTTGGCCCATTTGATAGGCCAACCTTTAGGTGGGTGGAGTAAACAGAAGAGAACGCTGGGAGAAAGAATCTGAGTCAGGCAGTCGCCATGATTCTCTCACTCCAGACAGACACAGGTTAAGATCTTTCCTGGTAAGCCAGCTCGTGGTGCTACACAGAATATTAGAAATGGGTTAGATCAATATGTAAGAGCTAACCAATAAGAGGCTAAAACTAATGGGCCAAGCAGTGTTTATAAAAATACAGTTTCCGTGTAATTATTTCTGGTAAAGCTAGCCAGGTGGCGGGAAGCAGCCCCGCCGCTCCCACTTCAACAATAAGTGGAATAATTTGCTTATATTTTACCTATTAATTTTCCTGAGAATTATTGAAATCTGGTAGATTCAGGACAAATACAGGGAACAGAGAAAGTGGAACAGGATTAGTTGGACGGGGGGGGGGGTTTCAGTGTGCATGGGTTAGTTCTAAGACTTAGAAGGCAAATCTAATGTCACGTAGACATCACTGGTGGGTTCCTGGGGGATTTTACAGCTCCGAGAGGATGGTTGTAAGGGAGATAAACCACAATTCCAGTGTGATCAGGGGGCCAGAATCAGTGGACCGTGTGTACAAGTAGATAGAGTGGTGTTTTCAGGAGTGAGGAAGGTGGCAAATTAAGAGGTCAAAACCAGGCTGCCAGACTGAATAATTTGGAGAAAATTAATTTGGTGCAAAGGAACATGAAAGGGAGAAGGGTTGGGTGCACAGCTGATTTAAAATGGTGTTGATCTGTGCATCTTTGGGGAGGGGCGATTTGTCAGACTTAGACTTCCTATAAATACCTTCACTTTGAAAAACATGATAATTCTATAAGTTTCTCTCTTTCTTTGTCATTTGATTTCTTTAGAGTTTTATTCCTGGGGGGTGGGGATAGCATTTTTTTTGGTGCCTTCATTGTCAGGGTGATTGATTGATAATGTAACATGTTGTCAGGCCTACAACTTAGAAAAGGAAATACAAAACATTAATGAAAGTAAATAAATCATGGTTGAGCCATTGGCATACATGTTTTCAGTGGGTCCGCAATAGCGATCGCCCCTCAGTGAGAGGAGAGTTTATTCCTTTTCAGTTAGCCTTCAAACTCCCCACCTTCTACAAGAGACAGACTATCCTCACGTAGGGCTGATATGTCAATGTAATCAGTGTACTCATGGTCTGAACTTTTTAAGTCTTTGAGGCATTTCCGGGGTCACGGATCACAGCACATCCTCGGAGAGCTTGAACCCATCAGCCAGCTGTTCCTAGCCTGACAGTTCTGACAACTGACGGGTGATGGCTGGTTAAGCCGCACTGCTTCACTGCCGCAAAGGAGCAGCTTCTATTTAGGGACAAAGTTTGCTCCTGTTCACACTCGCAGTGCTTAATCTTGGGACACCCCTGTGCCAGTTTTATTGTCACTGTGACCAACTACCTGAAAGAAAGAAAAAATTCACTTATTGTGGCACATAGTTTCAGGGACTTTAGCCCACATCCCATGACTTGGTTGCTGATGGGCCTGGTGGACGTCGAACACTGTGGTTAGAAGTGTGTGGTGAAAAGTCACCCACACGTGGCAGATTGGAAGTGTGGCAAGGTGTACAGGACCAGGGACTACACATAACCTTTGAAGGTACATGGCAGTGACTTACTTAATCCAGCTAGAGCCTACCATCTCCCAGAATACTGTCATCCTTTGGGGACCAAGCATTCAGAACTTGACACAGCGGAGACATTTCACACTCAAGCAGAAACACTTGTTCAAGGCTTTAATCCTTTTCTGTTGCTACGATGATGAAATGCCATGACCAACAGCAACTTATGGAAGAAACCCTATTTTAGGATTATGGTTCCAAAAGGAGAGTCTGTAATGATAGAGGAGGTGTGGCTGCGGGCAGCTGGAACGAGAAACTGAGAGATTACATCTTCAACAGCAAACACGAAGCAGAGAGAGTGAGAAAATACCCTGAAGAAGGAAGGAGCTAGAAGTGGGGCAAGGCTATAAATTCCCCAAGTCCCTAGCAGTTGGGGGTGGACATCTATGTGTTTGTAAGAATAGCAGGAAGAAATGGAAATTCACAGTGTAAATTATAACAGACACTAGACTTAGGGCTCTTCCAGTGTGCTTCTCGTGTTACACATTGTTCCTGTAATTGTGCTGCAGGATAGAAAACTGCCCTCGACTTGGCCAGTGGTAGAAAGGGAGGGGAGTGGAGGAGATGGTGGAGAGTATTAAATACACTCCTTTCCTTAGATACTTACAAGGAACTGGATGAAACCGTTTGTTTCTTTGCTATCCACTCCTTTTCTGAGAATGCAGGAAGTTAGTTGGGGCTCAAGGGAAAATATGGGGAATGGAGGAAGTGGAAACCGGGCTGGAAGGCCCCACCTAAATCCTTCCAGCAAAGCTGAACCATTTCCTGAAGTAGGGCCATCAATAGAAAAAGAAGCACTTAAATAACTGATCCTATGTGTGACATCTCTTACTCATACCACCATGGGGTACAGGCATGAGCATGTGTGCCTCGGTAGATGTGTTAAGGTCAAGAGAAAAGCCACAACCTACAAGAGTCAGCTCTCTTCCTTGACCTCTTGGATTCCAGGAATAAACTCAAGCCATTGGGCCTGGTGGCAAGATCCTTTCCTCCCTGCGCCTAGAAGCAGAGCTGTGAGGATAAAGAGAGGCCCTTCTGAAGCCTGGTTTTATGGTGACAGAGAGAGCACCAATGAGAAACAAACAAGGGAGTTCTGTGAGACCTTGTGTCCTGTTCAGATTTTCATCCCTCTTTCTTCTCTCTGTCTTTTAGTAAGTTTTGGTTCAATTGTATTAAAATGACATTATTTTCCCTCCTCATTCTTCTTTTAGTTTTAGAAGATTTTGCTTCATTAATTTTGTTAGGAAAAAAAAAAAAAACCCTGAAACTCACGCTGTCATTAGAATTCACTGAACAGTGACTGTGTCTGGTTTGAACTGAAAATTTCCTTTGTTTTTTTGGAGGGAAGAATTCACATGAACATCACAAGGAGAATGTGGAATGAAAACATAAATTTCAGATGAAACCTGGACTATGAAACAAGCAAAACATATCACATATCAAGAGATGTGGGGACAAGTGGTGCAAAATGAGCCAAAAAGTATAATCAGGGAGGGAAGCTGGAGTGGAAGGGGGAGCAGAAAGGGGAAAAAGAGGGAGGAAAGGAGGGAGGGAGGGAGATGAGGGAGGGAGGGAGGGAGATGAGGGAGGGAGGGAGGGAGATGAGAGAGAGAGGGAGAGAGAAAGAGAGAGAGAGAGAGAGAGAGAGAGAAGAGAGAGAGAGAGAGAGAGAGAGAGAGAGAGAGAGAGAGAGAGAGAGAGAGAGAACTCCAGTCTCAGAAAGTGCTGGTTCAAAGATAAGGGAGAAGAGCAGAAACTCATCCCTTGGTCTGAGAAGCAGGCAGGTAGGCAGGTTCAGCTCTGTGAGCATTATCCTGAGGAGGAAAGGCTGTGTTCCCAGAAGAGTAACTGGCCTTCCACCCAGCCCTGGACGAGGAGAGAGATGACCTCCTTAACAATTCCCTGAGGGTTTATTTTCATTGAATGCTAATTTATTTGCAGACTTTTTCCTGTTTAAGAAAAGCACCTGTCTAGCCCTTTGACTATGACTTTTCATTTTATTAAATGAATTAAATTTAAAAAATTAAAATTATCTTTAATTTTAGTGACTGGAGAAATGGTCTAGTGGTTAAAAGCACTGACTCCTCTTCCAGATAACATGGATTGGATTCCCAGCATTCCCAGGGCTGCTTTCTGTTCCAGAGGATCTCATGCCCTCTGCTGACCTCTGCAGACACAAGGTATGAAAGTGATACACAGATATATATGCAGGCGAAACCCCCAACCACATTAAATTAAATAAATTTTATAAGTAACAAAAATTATTTTAAAATTGCTTTTATTTTAATTTTTGTTTTTCAGTTTTGGATCTCAAACCAATGGCTCACACATGTTAGGCGAGTGTTCCACCACATAGAGCCTTGGTTCTGAATTTGTAGCCATCAGGTGGTCTCTAGCATCTCCCTCCTTTTTGTTTATTCTTTAGTCTCTCTTCTTCCAAGATGGACCAGTTCATTCCAGTATGCTCTTGCCTCTTGTTACCTTCGTTAATTTATTTTTCTTTTAATATTTTCCTGCAAATGTAACATCGCATTTCTCAACCATAAGTAGATAATTCTTTAAGAGATAATTCACCAGAAGGTTTTATTCACAGTAATATACAGAAATGTTTTATGAAATACTTTTAAATATATTTTTTCTTAAATGCATGTAGTTGATTATTGTGGGATGACCTTTCTGTACACTGTAAAGATGTGTCCCTGCCTAAGGCACCGTCTGATTGTTTTAATAAAGAACTGAATGGCCAGTGGCTAGGCAGGAGAGAATAAATGAGATTTCCAGGGAAAAAGAGGAACTCTGGGAAGAAGAGTGAGGCCGAGGCAGGGAGACAGCAGTAAAGCACTGAACTTGTGGAATGGGAGACCGGTAAAAGCCACATGGCAAAGATAGATTAAGAGAAACAGAGAAATTTAACTTATAAGAGCTAGTTGGGAATAAGCCTAAACTAAAGAACAGGCTTTCATAATTAATAAGTTTCCATGTCATTGGTTGGGGAATGTTGATCCAAGAAGTCCAACTACAATTGATAGTTATGTGTCCTCCTTCCAAATATGTTCATAAGTGTATTCTTTTCTGAACACATGCAATAAAATTACAAGCATACAATCTG
Organism: Chionomys nivalis; assembly: GCF_950005125.1. Lineage (NCBI taxonomy): Eukaryota > Metazoa > Chordata > Mammalia > Rodentia > Cricetidae > Chionomys > Chionomys nivalis. The sequence goes on along the minus strand of NC_080087.1, from coordinate 23,771,177 downwards.
CTCATCCAAATTTTAGGAAATATTTAATTAGATGATTTGTGTTGTTTAGCTTTATGGATCTAAATTTTCTCTAATATCCTGATGAAAATACTTTTAAATACATTAAAAATATTTCAATTTTCAACATTTTACTTTGAGTTTTACAGTTTTAACCTAGCCTATTTTCAAATCCTTTGAAGTAATTTTCTGTCCTATAAATGTCTTGATTGACATTTTTAGTGCCCAGACTTCACTGTGTATAAGTAACTAACAAGAAAGGAAATAATTGTTTTAAGTATTTAGAAAATTTATAGTGAATATAGTATGAAATGTTATATAACATTTTAATGGATTTAGGTATATTACTCTGTCTTGAGCTATATTGTGGGTATAACAAAGTATATTAAAACAAAGATAATAGATCAATAAATTTTAACACATGTGTGTGTTTATTGACCATAAGCAGTAGAAATTTTCTAGTATACTAAAGACCTTGACTTTTCTTGGTTTCTTTCCAATCCAAAATGTAGTACACATCTATCTAGCCTGTATCATTGTACATTAGTTTTGTCTGCTTATAGCTCTTTTAAAAGAAAATATTCAGTTTTCATGTGTCCCTAGTTCCTGCTACTTTAGCTTCTAGATATTAGATAAAGCAACAGAACTTCCTGGCAGTGAAAGAGGCAACCTGCCAGTCCCAGGAGAGAATGAATAAGAATATAAGAGAAACTCAGACATTCTCTCTCTCTCTCTCTCTCTCTCCCTCTCTCTCTCTATCTCTCTATCTCTATCTCTCTTTCTGTGTGTATGTAAAACCTATAGAAAAATATTATGTGCATTACGAACAATCAGTCTAGAAATGAGAAAATTTGAAAAATTATTTAGCTATCTTTAATGTGCCACCTTCAGTCAATTTACCATTGGCAACAGATTCAGAGTGAGAGCCGCTGAGTCTGCTGCAGCTTTGTTCACTTGTAACTGCCAACTTATTCAAGGCCAACACTGGAGCCAAGAGAAAAACAGTAGGTGAAGTGCACACTGCTTCTGCAAGTCAGTACAGTGCTCGCCCAGGTGAGTGTCTCCATACATGGTGATGGTGACAGAATGGGCTCTGGAGGCTATGGGTTGAATGTCAAAGTCTTCACAGGCTCATGTGATAAAGGCTTGGTCTCTTTGGGGAGTTGCTAGAAGTTGGGATATAACTGGGGGGAATGGGTCTTTGGGTGCTCCAGAGGCTATATCATGCCCTGGTCCCTTTCTATTTCTGCATCCTGATGCCATGGGGGTAAACAGCTGTGATTGACTGTGCCTGTCTATCATGTAGTTCTACCTCCCCACAGCCCCAGAAACAATAAAGTCAGCAACCACAGACCGAAGTCTATGAAACCGAGCAAAGATAAAAGTTTCCTCATTCAAACATTTTCTCAGCAATGGTAAATATAACTAACACACAAGTAAGTCACTGCGAAAGATGTATATGACTCTGACCTACCAGAAAGTTGGGTCAGGCTACCTTGACAGTCCTATCTCTACACAGTTGTCCAGACCACTGAAGCCATCTCTATATAAAAAGTAAAAGCTTGTCATTAGAGACCAGCACTTAAAATGTTTGCCATCTCTGGTGGTTTGAATGAGAATGACCCTAATAGGCTCATAGATTTGAATACTTGGTTACCAGGGAGTGATACTATTTGAAAGGATTAGGAGGTGTGGCCTTTTTGGAGGAAGTGTGTCACTGGGGATCAGCTTTGGGTTTCAAATAGCCAATTCCAAGCATAGAGCCTCTCTCTCCTTTTGCTGCCTAGGGATCCAAGTGTAGAACTCTCAGCTACTTTTCTAGCATCATGTCTTCCTGTGAGCCACCATGCATCCCACCATGCTTCTGGCCATGGAGATAATGGACAAAACCTCTGAAACTATAAAAAGCCCCAATTAAATGCTTTCCTTTGTAAGAGTTGCTGTGGCCATGGTGCCTTTTCACAGCATCATCTCAAACTCTGCTATTTCCTCTCATAAAATTGAGAAGACCCAACCAAAGATTTAATTAATGTGTGTAAATGAGGTGGGTAAAGAATATCAAGGCAAAAGGAGAACAAGGATAGTCCCATGGTTTCAGATTTGATTGACTGTGTATAAGGTAGTTTAATTTTTTAGTTAAATATGGAGAAGATTTATGAACAAAATAGAGGCCTAGCATTTTATGAGGTCATGCTTTATTTTCTTAGAAAATGCAAGGCACCCTGTCACAGTTACAAGTTTCCAGTTGAGAAGAAAGAGATAATTATAGGAATCCTCATCTTGCTGTGTGATTCAAAGTCAAAGGGAGCAGTGAAGTTTACATTTGTGAGTCATAAGCCATTGGTGTTATGACATCATTTTAGTGGATTAAGACCAATACTCAGAAAATGGCAGGCTGGAAAAATGGTACAGTGATTAAGAGCCCTGGCTGTTCTTGCAGAAGACTTGGATTCAGTTCCCATCACCAACATTCGGCAGCTCACAGCTACCTATGACTCCAGTTCTAGAGGATTCCATACTCTTTAAGGCCTCTACAAGTACACCACATACATGGTGTACATATACACAAGCATATATATATATATATATGTTGGGCGGGGCTGCGGCGGGGCTGTGTCCCGCCACCCGGCTAGCTTTACCCGAAATAATTACATGGAAACTGTATTCTTTTAAGCACTGCCTGACCCATTAGTTCCAGCCTCTTATTGGCTAGCTCTTACATATTGATCTAACCCATTTCTAATATTCTGTGTAGCACCACGAGCTGGCTTACCAGGAAAGATCTTAACCTGCGTCTGTCTGGAGTGAGAGAATCATGGCGACTGCCTGACTCAGTTTCTTTCTCCCAGCATTCTGTTCTGTCTACTCCACCTACCTAAGGGTTGGCCTATCAAATGGGCCTAGGCAGTTTCCTTATTAATTAACCAATGAAAGCAACAGATTAGAAAGAAATCACTCCCACATCATTTTCCCTTGTTCTGTTTAAACAAAAAAGAAGGCTTTCATTTTAACATAGTAAAATTACATGTAACAAAACAGTTATCAAGTAAGAATTACAGTTACAATATTTATATCTATTTTATCTTTTATCATAACTAAAGAAAGCTACAACTATGTATCCATTCTTCAACTCCATCAAAGACTCCAGAAGGATATAATATTACCTAAGCAAACAAGAAATCCAAAACTCTAGAAATGACAGAGACAACTTGCTGCCTTGACAGTCACCCAAAGTTCTTTTGTACCGTTGGGGCATCCATCTTCGGCCTTCAGGCCCATAGTATCCAGCAGACATTTCCAAGAAGCAGGACATTCCAAAGACAGTTCAGTCATTTTCTGCTGTGTCCTGCAGAATGTCTCGTAGACTCTTTCATAAATCAGGAACCCCGAAAGATCATCTCACCTTTAGGCAAGTTCAGCAGTCCTCTCTCTGTGGGTTCTTTGTGTCCAGTTTATGCAACAGTACAGGCAAGAGCAGTTTCTTGCCCAAATGGCTAACCAACTCCATAAGGAACCTCTTCGATGCCCATCTTCTTTTTGAAGTAGATTGGTGCTGCCAGGAGCAGAGTGTCTCATTGTCATGAAAAACCCTAAGTTATTAAACATTTTAAATGCCATATTCCGCAGTCTTTGAAAGATATGAAGAATGCCTATCTAACTGAAATATATCTCTATGTATCCAGAAAATCTAATTAACATGACTACAAACTTGACTATTATCAATGATTATCCATTAACAACCTATATTTTCTAATTATACATTACATTTTTAAATGAACTACACAATCACAATACCTTAATCAAGATCAGAAATACATATACATATAACAAAATTGACCTTAAAATCTATATTATTCATATCTATATCCTATCCCCCTTTAAATGTAAAAAAGAACATTTATAAACAATATTTGGGAACATGGATAATTAACCAATGAAAGCAACAGATTAAAAAGAAATCACTCCCACATCACATATATATATATGTGTGTGTGTGTGTGTGTGTATGTATATGTTTATATAGAATAAAACTAAATTTTAAAAATGAATACAAGTGAATACAACACAGGAAAAATTCAGAAAATATCAGAGGAATCATATAAAACTAAGAAGTGTTACTTTACAAAAAATAATCCCCATTCCTACATAAATATATAATCTAAACATGTGCAATTGTGTTTTTATGTTTTCATGAATACACATACACACCTACCAACATACACATGACATTTACATAATATTAGGAAAACAACGAGGAAGTAAAAATGTTTAGAACTAAGCCCTGAGTGTCACTAATACTCTGAGGTCTTGGAAATATGGACCTTAGAAGGAATATTTGGATACATAAACTGGTGTGATATAATAGTTAATTCTATTATTATTATTATTATTAGTAGTAGTAGTTCTATTGTATTGACTTGACTCAGTCATGGGATGGCCTGATAATTTGTTAGTAGGGTTCTTTTTGGCATTCTTGAGAAGGTGCTTCTATATGAGATTAAAATTTCAAGTCAGTAAACTTAGTCAAGTGGATTTCACCTACATGGTAGCTAGTTATCATTTTGTCTGTTGGATGTTTGAACAAAATCAAAGATTAAAAAGGAAATGATTTGCTTCCTTTCCCTGTCTGTGCTTTAAAACACTGTCTTCTACCTTTTTACCTGGAGTGGAACTCATGCCACGAGCTTTCTTCATTCTAAGAGCTTCAAATATGGGCAAGAATTGAATTGTCAACTTCTCTGCCCCTCCTGGACGCAACTCTCAGTCTCTATTATGTGCAAGCCAATTCCACAATAAATCACTTTATATATATTTATACTGATATCTATGTATCTATATCTATGAAAATATAGGGTTCTACTTATCTGTATAATCTGAACTAGTATGAGGTAAGAGAGATAAGGGTGGAATCATTGGAGTCAAAAGAGACTATTTAAAAATGGAGAGAATGTCAGCCGGGTGGTAGTGGCATATGCCTTTAATCTCAGCACTCAGGAGGCACAGGCAGGTTGATCTCTATAAACTCGATGCCAGCCTCATCTACCAAGTGAGTTTAAGGATGGGCTCCAAAGATACAGAGAAACCTTTTCTCAAAACAACAACAACAACAAAAACAAAACAAAATGTTAAAAATGGAGAGAATTGCTTCATTAAGAAAACAGCAGGATGTTGCAGATTGCCGGTGATCTTGGAAAGACTGAGTACATTAACAAGATAGAAGCCAAGCTGGTAGGCTGATGAAATGATTGGAAGTTGTAGAGCATAAACAGTATTATCCACGTATATAATCCTTTAAGGAATGCAGCCAACAAGTGGTTGAAACTGAGCAAGGAAGCATAGTACAGGTTGATTTTACCTAAATAAAATGGCAAGTTCAAGTTGATTTTCAAGATGGGCAATGGAATATATGCACAACAACATTATAAATTCTTTCTCTGATGTTGGTTCCCTGGCTCCGAGCAAGAATAATAGCTTAGCTTAACTGAATGTGACTGCACCAAGAGGCATGGTAGTTTTGAAAAGATCATAAGACTGAAATTGCCATTGCCATTGCCATCCTTAGCCTTAGATACAGGTGTTAGAGAACAGCCAAGTGAAAGATGATTGTAAAGAGGAGATGGAGTGTTTAAGGACCAGATTATAGAGTTCAATGGTGAGAATTAGACCAAATGCCAAAAAAAAAAAAAAAAGAGACAGAAGAAAGATCTAATATATTGAGGAATGCGTTCTAGGAGAGTAGCTGGTATTACAGGAGACAAAAGAGACCCAGTAAAGAAAATGTCTTTCTGGAAGCAAGTCACTACTAGACACCAACTGTGCAGCACATTGTCCTTAACTTAGAAGCCTCTAGAACAGTGAGAAATAAATGTCTCTTGTTTATAGACAGCTAGTCAGTGGTATTGTATTACAGTAGATAAAGCTGCTAACTATAATTACGGACCACCAATTATCACAGAAAATGTATTAGATGGTGCTAAAAATGCTTCCTTAGACAGGCATGGTAGCATGTGTCTGCATTCCCAGCACTGAACAAGCAAATTCACAAGAATCTCAGGTCAAGATCAGCTTCACAAGTCAAGGTTACACAGGGCTTCAAACTAGCCAGGACCATGAGGTACTACCCTGTTACAAAGCAAAAAAGATCGCTTCCTTGGGAGAACTGTCTTATGAGATTCTGGCTGGACAATTAATTATGCTTTATTATACTTGGGAATGTGCAACTGTAAATTTTGTGAAATCATTTTGTTGCCCTTATTAAATCTCTTCTGATCTCAAATTACTCTCTCGTTAGCCCATTAAATCCCCACTCTTAGTTTTCATTGCTTGGGCTTAAGCTACTTAAAGATCTAATTAAATGAGAAATACCCTAAAAACGCATGAGGAAATCACTCTAAAGGCATTTTAGAAAATTGTGGGGTTTGTGTGTAATAGTTTAGAAGTAAAACACCTGCTTAGCATGTTTGAGGCCCCAGGTTCAATCCCTAGCACCAATATATATTAATTTTCATATAAAAGGTGAAGAAAGCATATGAAAACATGTGGTTCTTTTTATATAAACCTCTAATGACCAATTTATAAGCACCTGTCTAAGGAGCATGTAAAATTAAAAAAAATATTTCCAAGTCGATCAGCTATAGTATGACCAGAAAACGAAACATTAAAAAGCAGCCAGCTTTAAAAGGTTAGAAGAAAATATTTCCACGGTGTCAAATGTTTGGCTAAGAACTAGTTTAGAATAGGAAGGAATGCTTCTATAGACTGATTGACTTCACCCTGCAGCATGGAGAAAACATTACCTGGAGAGGTGTCACAATTCACAGACTATAAGAATTTAGGGCTTGGGACTTTTGTCACTGACCTTCCCACAGAAACACAAACATCTCAGGCACTCACTGGTTCAGTGATGAGCTGGAGCAAAAATTGAAGTTTTCTTGAGAAACTATTATAGTCTGAAGTCTTCTCTTTTTACCATGAATTGAAAGTATTCAGTACCCGGGCCTCTTGCCATGAATAATCCTTAGAGATGCTGCTGGTATTAAAATGTTTCTTTTTCTCCATGCAACTTAGTGCAATCTAACATCTACTGTGGCATATCACTCTTGTTGAACTTGTTATCATCTTATCATGATATTTTATCTTTTATTTTATTTATCACTTGTACTTGTCTACCCTTCCCAACTACCTTACTGTGAACTCACAATACACACCAAGGCAGGGACAATGGCTCATGTGGTAAAATGCTTGCTGCACAAGGACAGGAACCTGAGCTTAATCCCCAGATACCACACAAATAGCTGAGCAATATGGTGCATGATTGTGAACCCAATGCTCGGAAGACAGAGTCATATGGATCCCCGGGTTTCCTTGATCAGCCATCCCAGCTAATCAGTGAGTTCCAGGCCACTGAGAGACCCTGTCTCCAAAAACCCAAGGTAGGGTGATGGAGAGATAGCTCAGAAGTTATCACTTGTCTCACAAGCAAGAAAACCAACTTCAGGATCACCTAAGCGCTTAGAGATCATGGTGTCTTGACTGCAATTTCAGCATTTGAAGACCTAAGCAGGGGATTCCCACAGCAAGGTGGATAGCAAAACTGATATTGGTGAACTCTGGATTTGACTGAGAGATTTTGCCTCAAAATATAAGTAGGAAAAACAGTCCAGAATGTTGCCCAACATTGTTCTTGAGCTTCTATGTATACACATGCACCCATCCACATGAAAACCTGAACACACAGAGAGACAGAGAGAGACAGAGAGAGAGAAAGAGAGAGAGAGAACCTAACTCATAAACCTGAAAAGTTAAAAAAGAGAAACCAAAGATCAAGGTGGATGGTTCCTGAGAAACAACACCCAAGACACCCAAGGTTGACTTCTGGCCTTCTTGCATGCCCGTGCAATCATACTCACATGTACACAAACACACACACACATACATGAACATACACAAACACAAATATGGCACATACATGCAGAATCATTGAACCTTAAAATAGAGAGAAAAAATCACATCCTCCCTAATAGTTGAAGCACTTAGCTGCCCTTTACAAGCAGCCTTGTGCTGTAAAAGGTGATGAGGGATGGGGCCAAAGATGAAATCACTGAGTTTACCTTCTGATCTATCCCCAACTCCAGGTTTTTCCAGACGTGTTATTTAGGATTTTTCATAAGTTTAATTGCTGCTAGAAATATAATATCTGACTTGATTATATAAAAGTGTACAGATGGAGATGATATTATCTCACTTGAGATATCTTTAATCATTAATACATACGTTCTCCTCATTTATAGTCAACTACTGGTGTAATGGCAATAATACTGCCCCAATTCCCCTGTGGCTAAAAGAACTTTCCAGATGTAGCATTCATGAGTATACATTGGGTATTAATTTTTATTATTGCTATCATTGATAAGAAGCCTGAATTTTAATTCAGGGGAGTTGGGTAAACGGAATGTATCAGTGATATGCCACATGGTCCTGGAGCAATGGGATGAGGCAAAGAGAAATTTCTTTCTTATAATCCGATTTCTATAGTTCTTATAACCAGTGAATAATAAAATAGAAAATCTTTCATGAAGTGGGGAGAAGATACTGAATTCACTAGGTATTAAGATTAAAAACCAAAACAAACAAAAAACCTTGGGAGTACAGTGGGTAGTAACTGCAGAATAATGCAAAATAATGTTTTCTCAAAAAATACTTTATCCATCAAGATATTTTTAAACCATCAACCTTTTCACTTCTGGCAGATTTTGCAGTTTTTAAATCTGCTTATCAGAGACAAAGTGTCCTGGAGCAGGATTTTAGTGCCAGTGCTGTGGCTTTTCTTTTTGTGTCAAAAGAAAGTTGTTTCATTTGAATCTTTCTTTGTACAAACAACTGTCAGGTTGCCTGGTTCCTCACTCCAGACAGAAGCAGAACATTTTTTCCCCTGATAAATTAAAACCACTTTCTCCTGAACCAACAAGCTCAGACAATAGTCATGTTTCCTTCAGACCAAGAGCTTCTTTACCACAAGGGAGCTTAATTTTCCATGGTATTCATCTTCGATGTCCAGTTTTCAAAAGAATGATTTTTTTTCCCTCCTGCTTCTCACATTAGACTCTCCCTACTTTCCCCAGGGTCTGGCGTACCTCCCTCCTGATGTCTCCCCTTCCTTTTAGACATCTGCAGCCTCCCCTGACTATCTTATCGTCTTCTAACACATATTTGTATGGATTTCCCAGCAGCTTTTTCTTTGATTCTCTTCTTGCTTCTCTTGACCACTTGGATCTCTCAGCTTATCTCCTCACTTCCATGCAAGGAGCTTCTGATGTTTTATTATTTCCAACCTTAAATTTCCATTTTCCCATATTTCTCTTTTAAAAATCTTTTTGGTAGGAAAATTTTATAGATATTTACAATAAAAATCAGTATAGTCATACCCAGGTGTTTTTTGCTTTATTTCAAAAATATTAATATCATGATAGTATTGTTTCATTTACCTTAGGTCCTGCCTCAGTTTGGGGACAGGGATGTACTGTACACAGGAGTTGCTATGCAGTTTCTAATGAACCATCGGGTTAGCCGTAATACTTTGTTCATTATTGCTAATAAAAAACTGTTAATCAGCCTCTGTTGCTATTAGTGTGATCTGGACATTCATTGTAAAGTTTCCAATGACCTTAGGGTTACCTCCATCTTTTGAGCCTTGTTAGGGCCTGTCTCTTTTTGACACTAGCCACTCTAATTAGCCAGATCTCACAAAGTGAGGAACTCAGGTCATGTTCTTCCCAAGTACACACACACACGGGGGGGGGGGGGAGGAAGAGAAAGAGAAAGAGGGAGGGAGGGAGGGAGGGAGGGAAGGAGGGAGGGAGGGAGAGAGAGTCCTCTCCTCTGGGTGTTGAATGGAGCTGTGGGCTGTGTTCATGCCGCCCCAGCTCCTGGTCGCATGGCTAGCTTATGCCCCAAAATAACGACACACAAACTCTATTCTTTTAAACACTGCTTGGCCCATTTCTGTTCATGTATGTAGCACCCCAAGGAGCGCTTACCGGGAAGATTCTAGCCTACGTCCATCCTGGGTCAGAGCTTCATCGCATCTGCCGGGGAGAGGGGAGCATGGTGCATGGCGTCTGCTCCAGAGAGCAGAGCTGTCGAGTCTGAGCTCACTTCCTCTTCCTCCCAGCATTCTATTCTGTTTACTCCACCCACCTAAGGGGTAGCCTATCAAATGGGCCAAGGCAGTTTGTTTATTGACAAATGACCTTCCTCTATCATTTCCCTTTTTTCTGTTTAAACAAAAAAAAAAGGAAGGCTTTAACTTTAACATAGCAAAATTACATATAACAAAACAGTTATCAAGTAAAAATTACAATATTTACATCTATTTTATCTTTATCATAACTAAGGAAAACTATAACTATAACTATCTATCTATTATTTAACTCCATCAAAGACTCCAGAAGAATACAAGATTACCTAAGCAAACAAAAAGTAAGCAACTTCTAAACTCTAGAAATGACAGAGACATCTCACTGCCTGGACAGTCACCCAAAGTTCCTCTGTACCGTTGGGGCATCCATCTTTGGCCTAAAGGTCCATAGTATCCAGAGACGTTTTCATGAAGCAGGAAATTTAAAGGCAGTTTAGTCACTATCTGCTGTGTCCTGCAGAATGTCTCGCAGACTCTTTCATGAATCAGGAACCCCGAAAGATCATCTCACCTTTAGGCAAGTTTAGCAGTCCTCTCTCTGTGGGTTCTTTGTGTCCAGTTTATAAAATAGTCCAGGCAAGAGCAGTTTCTTACCCAAATGGCTATAAAACTCCATAAGGATCCTCTTCGATGCCCATCTTCTTTTTGAAGTAGATTGGTGCTGCCAGGAGCAGAGTGTCTCATTGTCATGAAAAACCCTAAGTTATTAAAACATTTAAAATACCATATTCTCTAGCCTTTGAAAGATATGATGAATGCCTATCTGAAATATATGCATGCACATCTAGAAAATCTAACTAACATGACTACAAACTTGACTATTATTGATAATTATCCATTAACAACCTATAGACATTACATTTTTAAGTGAACTACACAATCACAATACCTTAATCAATATCAGAAATACATATACATATAATAAAATTGACCTTAAATTAATATCAGTAAACCAAGATTCATATCAATGCAAATTATTCACATCTATATCATCTCCCTCTTGAAATGTAAAAGAACATTTATAAACAATATTTGGGAATATGGGTGCAGTTATTTCTCTCCAAACTGCTTCCTGCTGAATGGGGGCGCTCTTAATCAGATATTTCAGGGTATAACCTGTGTGCTAGGTTCATCTCAGTTGGCAGTTGAGCGAAGCAATTTTTTAAGGGTGTTCACAGCAACCCTTCAGGAGGGCGTGGTCTATCATACCATATCGTGATCAAAGAAGCAATCCACAGTGTCTCATCTTCTGTGAAAACAAAAGAAGAAACTCTTTTCCAAAGTATCATATCCTTAGATCCAAATTCTGAAGTCAAGGTATTTTGAAAATATCTATCTTGGATTAGTTTAGCAGCATTTATAAACAAATATCTTTTAGCAAATGTTGCTCTTTTCTCAGCATTTAAACAATTTAAAGAGAGCATAATAGCATACAGTATCAAGATTTTTTGTGTACTTTCCATCTTTGTGTGGCTTTATTTTAACTCTATTTTGTTTATTTTTACTTTTGTTTTATATTTTCTGTATATCTTTGTCCTGGAATAACTTTTTAGACCAGGCTGTCCTTGAACTCTCAGAGATCTGTCTGTCTCTGCCTCCCAGGCATTGGGATTAAAGGCGTGTGCTACCACACCTTGAAGTCACAGAGGTCAATCTCCCTCTGTCTCCAAGTGTTGGGATTAAAGGTGTGTACTACCACACCCAACTACTCTCTTTTTTTTTTATTTTTTTTAAGAACTTTAACATTTAGCCTGTATATATTTTTAAGTACACTGTAAATCATTTAAAGGTTTTCTTTGTCTTTGAATCTCTCTTTACTGTATATCTCTCTCTCTTTTTTTGACCACATGAGTCTTTAATTTACCAAGCAATATCAGTAGGACGAAAGCCGTGCCATTCCTTAGCTTTCCAGCCTCATGGCGGAGATAGCCGCTGTAGCCAAGTTTATCACAACTCTGTGGCGTTTCAAGGTCTTTGCCAACAAGCAAACTGCAGCATTACATCCACAGACAACAATCAAGTCCTTTCTCTGTAGTCGGCCCTCCTGCCTCAAACAGTCAAGAGTTTGCCCTGGCAGGATGGCCCAGAAAGCCGGCATTTTAAAACAGCACAACTTTTTTTTTTTTTTTTTTTTTTTTTTTTTGCTACGGCCGAAAACAAACAAGCATTTAGTCAGCTTTTATCAATACCATTTAAGTGTTTCGTGGCAGGACCTCTTAATGAGCTGCAGGGTTTTGCAGCTGAAGCTGAGTCAGGAAGCCTCTCTTAGATGAGAGTGCTTGCTTGCCTCTAGCAGGCAGAGCAGACCCGAGAAATTGCTGCTACCAAGAAAACACGCTTTACTCTATTCTTTCCCAAGCTTTCTCAGGCTTTCTGTGGATGCAGTTATCCACGTGGGCGCCATTTTGTTGAATGGAGCTGTGGGCTGTGTTCATGCCGCCCCAGCTCCTGGTCGCATGGCTAGCTTATGCCCCAAAATAACGACACACAAACTCTATTCTTTTAAACACTGCTTGGCCCATTTCTGTTCATGTATGTAGCACCCCAAGGAGCGCTTACCGGGAAGATTCTAGCCTACGTCCATCCTGGGTCAGAGCTTCATCGCATCTGCCGGGGAGAGGGGAGCATGGTGCATGGCGTCTGCTCCAGAGAGCAGAGCTGTCGAGTCTGAGCTCACTTCCTCTTCCTCCCAGCATTCTATTCTGTTTACTCCACCCACCTAAGGGGTAGCCTATCAAATGGGCCAAGGCAGTTTGTTTATTGACAAATGACCTTCCTCTATCATCTGGGTCTCTTGCTGTTATCTTGTCCATGAGGGTTCTCTCTCTCTCTTTCTTTCTCTTGCCCTCATTTTAAGTTAATTCTCTTAATGAAACTCCTCTTCCTTTTAAAGGCCCCATTTAGGCCATTTCCGATCTAGAATCCCTTTTTAATGCACTCCTAGCTCATGGCCCAGTCATAGCTCCATGTGGTATTGAAGCCATCTCTTCTGAAAATGATCAGTCCCAGAGCATAATTTTGTGTCAGATCTTTTCTCTAACATTAATCCTTGTCTAGATCAACCATTCTGTTAAGAGTTGGAAAATCATAACCATACTTTTTTTTGGTTTCAATATCAGATTTCTCTGATTATCTAATTATTTTAAAATATGGCTTACGCGATGGCGATTCTATGCATGTTTGATTTGTTTCTTATACTAATGAATGTTGGTTGATTTTTAGCAACCCTCAAAGGCAATGAGTGAGATATTTTGGTTTTCTGAAAAGTTCAATTTCTTTATAATCTTATGATTAAAAAAACAAAACAAAACAAAAATCATACTTTCCTGCCTACACTATTGTTGCTTAAATTGTTTAAGTCTTGAAATTGGGCTTGTGTGAATCTGTGAAGTTGGCCTTTTTGCTTGAACTCATTTGGTTTTGTTAGCTATATTGCTACTTACTAGCATGTTAGCATATTAAGAAATAGCAAAACTTTCCTGAGCCAACCCTGGTATAGGCTCTGATTGAGAACCCCAGTTTCTTTGAGGTGCCTGCAGTACTTTCTCTTGCAATATCATTGCTTCTATATTCCAATGAAACTAGTCTACCCCATCCTGACCTCTTGTAAAGTTCAATGAAATGAGTGATATTCATGCTTCCAAGTTAAAAGGAAGAGTGTATGTTTTTTTTCTCCCAAATCTTTGGATCAGTTGAATTAACATTTTGGTGAAATTCCTGATTATATTTTCGCGTATGGTTTTTGTTTGTGTTTGATTATTTATGTTGTTGTTGTTATATTGGGTCTTACTGTGTAGCCCAGGCTTGCCTTGAATTCACAGGGATGTGACTGACTCTGCCTCCTGGATTCTGGATTAAAGGTATGTGCTAGCATGCAGGTTGTATTTTTTTTAATTTAATTCTGAGAAATTACTCATGTACTGAGCCTGTCAGTCCTTTATACATTACCAAAAATGTTATAGTTTTATTTGCCTTCAGATTGTTTAGTTTTTTCATTAAAATATTTTCATGATGTAGTTAAACATTTCTCTCACTGATGTTTTGCAGTGATTCCTGGGTCTTGAATGATCATTATTTACCATTTCTGATTCCTTTGTATTATTTATTTTGTGTACATTTATATCTCCAATATCCCTCACCTCCAAGTTTCTAATTAAAAATGAGTATGTCATGTAGTGGGAGCTACAGGCTGTGTTCCTGCTGCCCCAGCTCCTGGTCGCCTAGCTAGCTTATGCCCCAAAATAACAACACACAAACTGTATTCTTTTAAACACTGCTTGGCCCATTAGCTCTAGCCCTTACTGGCTAATTCTCATATCCCCATCAACCCATCTCTAATAATCTGTGTAGCATCAGTCTTACTGGGAAACATTCAGCATGTCTGACCTGGTGGCTTGCTTCATTGCGTCTGCTCTGGCATCGCGTCTGCCCGGGAGAGGGGAGCATGGTGTCTGAGCTCATTTCCTCTTCCTCCCAGCATTGTGTTCTGTTTACTCCACCCACCTATGTTCTAACCTATGAGGGCCAAGCAGTTTCTTTATTTTTTAACCAATGACCTTCCTCCATCAATGTCATAACACCAATTTTCCTCTTCCTTTTCTCTACAGACTCACACTCACTTCCGTGGATTTCCTTTTCTCTCAATGGCTCCATCTGAACTCCCTGTCACTCAGCCCCAGATCCCCAAGACATTTGGGGTTTCTTATCTGCTCTTCTCATCTCTCAACAGAGTTCAAAAATTCAGATTGCAGTATTTTCACCTAAAGCAAAGAAAGCCACTAAACATTGTTAATTTTATAGAATGAAAGTCATAGAATACCAATGTCGTTCAAATTAAATGTTGCTTCTCTTTTGGCTTATCAGAATACTAAGTTAAATTAAGTATTTCCTTCTTGGTTAGTTAGAGAAGTAATAGCACTTGCAAGAACACTTTAATTTTTCTTAACTAGGATAAATAATTGAACCAACACTTATTACAACCCAATTCTCTGAATGAGTCTGGAGGGAAATGAATCAAATGGAAGTAACATTATGAAAACAGCTGGTGAGATGGCTAAGCAGGTAAAAACACTTGTCACCAAATCTGATGACATGAGTTGGATCCCCAGGACCCACATGGTAGAGGGAGAGAACCGACTTCCCCATGTTTTTCTCAGATCTCCACTGAGCATCATGTCACACATGCACGTCCCTCCACACAAAGAATGAACAAACAAATGTTATTTTTAGAAGGTAGCATCAGGTAAAACGGGCGGCTCATGCCTGGTTCTATTTCTCACAATTAACTTGACAGGGCAACTGAGAAGCATACGTTGTTCTGAGACAAAACAGTTCCACACCAGTGCCCATACCACAGTGCAGGAGGAGTCTCCAATGGCAAATCTGTTTACAGTAGCTTCAGTTATTAGAATACGATAAAGACAAAATGACTTAAACTAAGGGCAGGGAAGCATGGGCTTTGATGACAGGTGCAAATCCAGATTTGTGTTTTCTGTCTAATCTACAGTCCACTAAGGACACTTGCTTCCTCTTTTAATTTATTTGATGTTTTGTAGCTCAGTATGGGAAGCATATGGTCACATAGATGATTGCTTTATTTTCTAAAGAAATCTTTGTTGTTATTTGGTATCATTGATTTTTTTTAAGGCAAAAATAAAGCTTTCAGAGAGCAGGTCCTGTTGTTTGTGTAGCTGATAAAGTATGTTGCCAAGAAGAACAGAATTTCACTTTTGTGGCCAGCAAGGGCAGTTTGCATAGGTCTAAAATTACAAGCATACTAAAATTAATTACAACCAGGCTTACAAATAGGCTAGCAAGAAAGTATTCATTTTCCTTTGTGTTTAAAGAGCAACCAAGGGTACTTTGTTTTAGCATCCTTACATTTGAAATACAGCATTTAATAATTGTCAGAAATTGCTTATAATGTTCTCATATTTAAAGAACAAAAAGAAGAAAAACAGTTGAGACAATAAACGTCAAAATACATAACCAGTGATATTTACAAATGCAGCTAGTGAATTTCAGAGTTAACCATTTATCATGAAAACTGTCCATGAATTCAGAAAACTTGCAGAGCCCAAAGAGCATTTATTTGGTAACTTCACGAATATTAATCAAGAATAAATTTTTAAAGGATATACAAGGATATAATGTAAACTACATTAAATGGATACACCATTGACAGCACCTATTCAACACACCCCAACCCTCAATTTCTGCTCATTTTTCTCTTCAAGTCATTCTGTGCCAGTGAGTGCTGTTGCAGTTTGCACATGATTTGTAGGTGACAAGCAAGTGATGGGCATGGGATCAATTTTCATCCAGGTTTTACACTATGATTGATGAAGAGGCAGTGACAGCTTCCCTTGGATTTCTGGCTGGATGAAGGACTTCTCTCAGATGGTCACTTTTTGTTTTGTACATTATTGGGCACTAGGCATTACTTTATACATATTATCCAATACAGACAGAACAAACCAAAGCAGAACAGAAGTTCCAACATGCATCATTTAGCCTTGGAAATTTCCCATGATATAAAAACAGACTCCAAATAAACGTAAAAGATTTCCCTCTCAGTGATTTAAGTTTTTGTCAACATTGTAAATTGGATATTTAGGTGATTCTCCAGATTAAGGGCAATAAAATTCTAGATAAAGTATATTTAAAAACCCTTTAAATTGATGAAAAAGAAAGATATATAGAAGCAAAGCAAGACAAGAAATATACTTCTAGAAGTTAAAAATCACAAAGAAGTTTCAAAATTATGTTAATAAATTAAGTAGTAAATTCAGCATAGTCAAGAGAAACTCAGTGACTTGAAAGACAGATCTTAAAAAGAAATTGAGCACAGATCCCAAAAGTAGACTGAAAAAATGTTATATAAAGCTGATCAGCTTCTAAGTTTATGGGAGATTGGAGTGACCATATCTAAAATATATACCAAAAGTATAAAATTGCAGAGGTAATGTTAAAGTGGCAATAAAGACCCATTAAGATAAAAACCTCCCTTTGGTCAACAGACTAGAATCTCTGCCCTATGTCGAGAACTAACATTTTAGATGGTCTTCAGACTTTAAAAAGTGATAAACCAGCCAGTCTCTATCATAGGTTTGAAAACCATCTAGAGTTAAGATAAACTAGGCTTATTCCTGTTTGTGATTAAATTTGTTTTTCAAGGTGCTATGCCCCACCTGTATTAGTAACTACAAATGGTTCCATACTGGCTATTATAGGAAATGACAACCATGTCTTTGCTTCAAAAGTTGTTATGACCACCTTGTTATGACTACCTTGTTATGACAACCTTTCAATCATGTCTTTGTTGTAGGAGGTTGTTATGACCAATTTGTTCTGCTTTTGTAATCCTACATATTTGCCTGTCAAATCCCTCATTTGGAAATTTCCTACTCCTGAATTTTATGATTTTTTAAAAATGCTAGCAGGTTTTTGGCAGAGCAGCTGCGAGCTGGGCGGGTCAGGAGCAGCTAGCATCGGGGAAATGCTAGCGTGAGTCCCCAGTGCTGAACCCTGGAGCGTCTCGCGGCAGGGGCAGGCGGACAGGAGACAGAGACATGGACAGACACAACATGTTGAATATTTATTCAGGGGATTATGGAGAGGAAAGGGAGAAAGGGGGGAGAGAGGGAGAGAGAGAGAGAGAGAGAGAGAGAGAGAGAGAGAGAGAGAGAGGAGAAAAGAAAGAGGGAGAAAAAGAGAGAGAGAGAAACAGAGAGACATGAGTGCTCACACCAAGAGGGGACAATAAGAAAGAGAGATCCAAGATGGTGGGGCAGGGGTGAGGGGGTCGCAGGGAGTGGGCATGGCTTGCCCCTTAAAGGGCCAAAAGAATAACATTGAACAACAACAAAAACCTTATTTTCCCCTTGTTCAGTGCTGGTCTTTAGGAACCTACCTTTACGTAGAGATAGCCATGTACATGAATAAAAAAAAGCTTGTTTGAATTAATTTGGCCATGATGATTTTGGTTAGTGGTCTTTCTCCTTGCATTTGTGGGGATAACAGAGGCAATACTTAAGAGAAAGCTGATGAAATTTTACTAGAATTGCTGATGGGCACAAGTCATCAGGTAAGAGGGCTCATTGAATTATAAACATGAGAGAATGATATAGATTATACATGCAATAAGAAAAAAATTACTGGTTGAGTTTAGAGGTATTATTTCTTGTTCCTTGTTGTCTTTATTCTTTTTTTTTTTTTGTGAGGTTGTGACTGAGTCTTATGATCACTTTTTGAATGGGACAACTGGGCTTACCAGCGTATCCCTCACCCAGAAAAGCTTCATCAACAATGCTCAAGTACCCATCTTTGAGACCTGCTTGTTAGTCAGGAGCCCTGTTTTCTTTCTTTCTCTTAACCTGACACCTATTAACCCCTTTATAAAACCCTCCTGTTGTCCTTGAAAGCCATTCCTCCAATTTGTATTACAAAAGGACTCAGAAGCCACTGGTAGGGGGTGGATTTGGTGACTCCTAATTGTCCAACATCCTACACCTCAGCTACTATCACAGGAGGAATAAAGCCTCCAACACACTCAATACAACATAAATACTAAGATTTACAGAAGTCATACAGCTTTTATTTTGAAATGCCTTTAGTGGTCTAGTTACAATAATATCAAACTTACTGGTAAATACTCAGATTTTCACAGAAGTCATACAGCTTTTATTTTGAAATATCTGTAGTGTTCTAATTGAAATAACGTCAAACTAACTGGTCTATAAGAGTACCTGGCTTAGTTAGAATTGTATTTCTGGATAAAATGAAGTAAGATTACCAGGTAGGTGGACAAAAATTGTTTTAACTACTATTTATAAAAAGAGTTTTTAAGATTTTCTTTTTATTTGTCAGTTTTTAAATCATTCCCTTTTCACTCAGGATGAATCATTCTGCCTACATTTGCGTTTTCAAAGGTATAGTTGTTAGGTGAGAGAAAGTGGGAAAATTATGTCTTAAATGCACAGAATGTAGACTTCAGGTTTATAAAGCATTTGGCAAAATAAAGAAGTGTGTGGGTAAAAGGTCAGTTATAACAGGAGGGCCCAGAAGAGACCTTGAGGAGAAGTAAAGCTTTCTAGTAGATTTAAATACCTGACATCTTCTTTACCATTACCTGATGACTTAGTTATTTTCTCCTCTATAGGCAGGCAGACACCTCTACAAATCGAATCATCTTCATAAATCCATTTTTTTCTCATAAAAGGGTCTTAAAATGACTTTTTATCAGAAAGGGATATTCTGGGAGATACATAGATAGATGGCTTTCCAATTTAGCTTAGTTTGGAGTAGAACTGATTAACAAATATTATAGACAAATGCTGTAAATGTCTGGACTCACATGGATAGAAAAGATGTCTTTCAAACAGTACAGAGTGGTTGACCCTTGTTCTGTTGAATTCAATGACATGAATTTTTTTTTAAACCCTTAGATAGCTTCTAAGAGATTGCTATTGCATTAGCTATTTTGTTCCATGCCGTGAGAGACTGAGTGGTTTGATCTTTGCTAGTTTTTCAGATTGTGCGTGACTACCCATTTTCAGTCCCGACCAGACCCTAGGAACACAATTACATAAACAAGTGGCAATGACCTAGGAGTTGGAACCAAATATGTTAGTGGAGAATTCTAACCTCTTTGACACGTTTCTGGAGATTTCCTCTCAGACAGAAGAAACTGGTACCCTTGCCTGGCGATTTTGAGCTTTCAAAGAGAAGCAGTTAAGAAAAATGATCCAGTGCTATGAGGGTCTGTCTCATTCTCATTTTTTAATTTTGTTTTCCCCTAAAATACTTGACAATGAGCCATTCTTTTTAGATGAAAAGTGCCTGAAAAACAGAAGGATGACTTTTTTCGGGAAAACCTGACCCAGAAATTCAAGGCCCAGTGCCACGAAGACAGACAGCAGTACCCATGGCAAATGAGATAGCTCAGTGGTACTGAGTCAAGATGGAAAAACATTATGTCACTAATTCACAAAATACCACTATCCACCAGACAGGGTTCAGGTCTCACTACTCTCTGGTATAAGTATGAAGACTATAAATATCAAATAAGTTGTAAGGGGAGGCCACTCTATCAGAGACCAGCCCTTACTCACTGTTGTTGGCCCAGTGACAAACAAGAGTTGAAGAAAGTATGGCTGTGAGGTGATAATTAACAGCAATTTACATTCTGCAGGAATTAGGACAACTGACTCAGCCTTTCCATCAGCAGAAAATGGGTCATTCTTAAAGGAGAAAGTCTTTTGCGAACTGAAAAACACAAAGTAAATATCAGTGTTGAGATCATGCCCTTCCTTGTTCCAAGTTACTCCATATTGTGTAAAACAGTGTTTCTTCCCAGATTGCTTTGTCCTGAGAAGCTTCATTTTATAAGCAGCTTTTGACTCCATTTTGAGAGAAGAGAAAGACTAGGCATGTAGACCATCAAGTAACACCGTCTGTCGAGTACTATCCACTCAACATAGATTAGTAAATAACTGAGTTATCCATGGTGGTAGAAACTGCACCATCCTATAAAATTTACCAGGTTAAATTGAGACTATAGGGGCATATGGGTATACTAAAGTCATATTTAGGAAACTTCGTCCAAGACTCACCAAACAGGACAGGCCAAAGAATGAGTGCAACCCTCTCACATGGCTCTATAAACCTCACAACTGAAACGCACAGCCTCACCAATCTGTCATCTGACACCTGGTGTGCATGTCATAGACTAAAAACTTCTCACCGCTCCTGGGTCTTCATCTGTACTTGATCGCTGTTTTTGATCTGGCCTCCTCAACTGCTGTCTAATTTTCCACTTGCAGTCCATCTGGTTTTTGGACCTGCCATTCCTGGTCTGGATTTTGTCCTGCCCTTTAGTCTCTGCAGATGGATACATCTCTGCTCTCAATTCTGACTCCCAAGGCCTAATTCTATAGCAGTAGCTTCTTGTCTTAGTTGGTACAGGTTCAGGGTTCATTATTCTATCTATTTGCATTTCCATCAGGCCAATCCTCTTGAACCCCAATATGTCTTCCTTAACTTGTATTCCTTATAAACAGACACGTGTTACTATTAGTAACTAAGATTGAGATAAAAGAATTTGCATTTGCCTCAGTCAGATTACCAAGTTAGACAAGTGCTCAAACAAATTAGCCTAAGGGATACATTTTACATTTAAAGAATAATACTCATGCCACCATTTTTGTGTTGAAACATGATTTAGGGCAATCTGAAACTGTGTTTCTAGGCTACAGTTTCTCTCATTTCTGCCTCATAATGATCTCATTCCTTTTGAGATGAGGACTGTTTTGCATCCACAGATAAATATCTTTCCACCATAGTGCAATGATGGGGACTTTTTCTATGAGTTAGTGCTTTGCCAGTTCAAAAAGACTTTCAGTTCAGTTGTATATGTTCTTGGGTTGGATAATTTCTTGAAAAATCCTAAATATAATTTCGTTCTGTTTCAGGGAACCTCTGAAAATGTAAATGTTTAAATAGTTCTCATTATTTTAAAATTACAATATACATAATTTTCTGTGTACTCAGGTGTTTCGCCTTCATGTATGTCTGTGTCACATGCAGGTATCTGGTGCCCACAGGGGGCAGAAGAGGGCATCAGATTCCCCAAGACTGGAGTCACAGGGATTGTAATCACCATGTGGGTCCTCTGAAGGAGCAGTCAGTGCTCTTAACCTTCAAGCCATCTTTCAAGTTCCTCACATATTTTTTTTTAAATCACATCTTGGCCACAAACTCTAAAAGTAGTAATTTTCCCACGCATTCTAGGAATTTTGCTGTCATTTATATTTGACATTCAAAACTATCAAAGAGCTTTCTGCAAACCCTTCAAAGTGACAGGGATGAGGAAACACTGTCTTTTAGACACCCTCTTGAATCTCAAGAGAAGAACAATAACGGTGTGGAAAACCAAGCTAGAAAATTTATGTCTTCCTTAACTGTACAAAACCCAGACTAGTATGGGACAATTATCTTATTCTGTCAATTATATTTTAAATAAATGCTGATTGGTCAGTAGCCAAGCAGAAAGTATAGGCGGGACAACCAGACAGGAAGTAGAGGTCTTTCAATAAGAACAGGAGTATTCTGGGAAGAAGGAAGCTGCAGTTGTGACCCTGCCACAGAAGAAGCAAGATGTGACTTTCTCGCTGAATAAGGTACCGAGCCATGTGGCTAGCATTGACAAGAATAATGGGCTAATATAAGTTATAAGAGTTAATAGGAAGCCTGAGCTAATGAGCCAATCAGTTTCTAGTTAGTGTAGACCTCTGTGTGATTTCTTTAGGACTTAACTATTGTGGGAACTGGGCAGGACAGAAAACTCGGTCAACACCAGACTACCCAAGTTGGTCGATGTACAGTCTGTAGCTCTCCACAGGAATTTCTGTAAAGAGCTGAAAATGCTAGAACATAGAGGCCTGGAGCCACCGGAACAACGTAACAGCATGTAGCTAATGGCTCCATTCTAAGGAACTGTCACTTCTCCGTCCTCATCTTCATTAGTCACTGCCACTCCTGAGTTTGGCAAGTTTCATGTTTTCCTCTAAGCAAACACTCTGCAAGGCATAAAGAGGAAAGTGGCTGACTAATTAGGGTGTCAAGGGAAACTAGAAGGTATATTCAGAATTCAGAATCTCATTTTCCTCTTCCCCCCTTAGAATTGATTTTGCTGTCACCACTTAAAAAATAACAAATGGATGTGCTTCTATTATTTGATGGAGACAAAGGGCTTCTTCTTCTTCCTCAAATATAATTCCTGGAAAATTCCATTAACCAAATATTTATGTAGGTTCTAAAATGATTAACTATTCTGAGTAAGTGTTAAGTAGTCTCGTTAATTGTCACTATGAAATGGATTAATTCTTATTTCCTTATATATGTAATTAGGGTAAATTTAAATGTAGCAAGCTAAAATGCACATAACCAGATTAGAGTGCTTGCCAGAAAAGCAATTTTTTTTAAGCTGTGCATCGTGAGGAAAACTTTGCAATCCTCTATTAAAAACATCCTACTCGTATAGCTTACTTAGCTGTGGATTGAAGCAGAGACAGGATCCAGCAGTCTGGTCTATTACTCTATCTCCAGACTTCGCCTTAGGCTGAAAGTCTTCTGGCTAGTGTGTGTGGTTTGTAGGTGTTGACAAGTTAACTCTTTGTGTCCTTTCTGCAGAAGGGAGTAGACAGATAGCAGCTTTTTCTAGTGAGAAATAGGTTAAGTGTGATTCCATTCTATTTTTACTTCACTTTGGTTAAGATCCACACCCTTCCAGGCTGTGTCTCAGTGATAGGGAATAGTTAGATACTCTCGCCAGGGGCATCATTAATCTGAATGTTGGGGATTGATTATGTGATGCTGTCCCTATGTTGCAGGGCTGTTACTTTGTCAGTTTTGCTAGTCTGCTATTCTTTTCTCTTGCTTGTTTCCCAAGTGATCAATTTCTGTTATAGGCCTGCTGGTTTTCAGCAAGGTTCTGTTCCAATACATTTTGATACAAAGAAATTTATTTTTTCCTCTGTCCGTCCTCTGGAATGGTGTTTGATTTTATTTGTCTTTGCTATTTTGTATTTTTTTTCTACTTAAGCAATGGGTGGCAAATAATTCACTTTTTCTACATTTCCTTCCAACTAGTTTTCTTACAGAAAGTTGTTTTAATGTAGAAATATAAAAAAATAAAATAAATCTAATGTGAAAAATGTAAGGAATCTTTGAACTTCTCTCAGATCCAGATGACCTAAAATATAAGATTGTCAAGTCCTCCTAACAATTTCATCATAGTTCTTACTAGCTGTGCTCATACCATGAGAGTAATAAGTAAGTTGGAGAAGATCCTTTGCACATTTCATTGGGCTTTAGGAAGGGAGAAGAGAAAAAGAAGGATCATGGGAAAGACCTTGATCAAAACATCCTTCAGGTAAGAGATTTCAGATCTCAGTAAATAGTACCATGAGGGTCCTACACTAGGGCCTTCAGTTCTGCCAAAAAAGCAAGGGGTCTATTTTTAAAGGTTCCAGGCAGTGTGTGTGTGTGTGTGGGGGGGGGGGGGAATGAGAGGTCTTTCACCACAAGGAAGCAGTCTAAGTTTCTGAGTGAGCTGTGCTGTGACCAGAGAAAGCAGAACATACAGGGCTGAGGCTACGCGACAGAAGTTATTCTTTCTCTAGCGAATTGTGGCCTTGAGGCAGCATGCAAGCAGGTTCTCAACTTGCTCCTAGTCTTCTCTGCTTAGGGCCAAAAGGTCCTGGGTGTTCTAGTAATTTCGTAACACAAACATAAGTACATTGAGCAATTAACCTGTGTTGCTGTTGATGACCAATTAATTGCAATGTTTTTTATTACCCAACCCCTCCCTCCAAATCTGTGAAAGCAGAACTCCTTGAAGAGCATTGCAAAGCATTTATTCCTGAGCACTCGAATGTGTTGTCCTGGGTTGTTGAGCATATTCATTTTGCAATTTTCTTCTCATCTTGCATGGGTTTCAACTTGCCTCTTATGTCAACAAGCGATAGGACTTTGCTGGCAAAGTCACAGGCTATGCACACAAATGCACCCTGATCTTCTCTTGCCGCTTTCTGATTGGCTCCTTCTTCTCTTTCTGTCTCACTTTCTTTTTCTTCCTTGTATCCCTGTTCAGTTTCAGTTCTTCTTAAATGGTCCGAGGAGGCATCAGAAGGTGTAGTAATACCAAAGAGTTCCATAGTAGCCCGGAATGCAGTATAACAGAGGTTTACTTATTTGAGGATAAACTCACAGTAAGGGTAGCGATCCATAGTCCTCTGTGTGCACTGGGAATTGGAATAGAAGAAAAGAGGGCCACTCACTTTTTGCCTACACTTATAGTGCATGAGACCATGCCCAAAGTGGGCCTGTATCTTTAAGGCTATTGGCTAAGGGAGTTTCCACAGTAAGAAGGTGGGAGATCCTCAAGCTAGGAATCAAGGTGTCAGTTATATACCCATAAACCTCATGAAGATCAGAGAAACCCAAAGAAAAAAAACCACACCAGTCCTGTAAGAAACCAGGATGATGGCTGCTATGTCCCTCTAAGATCTGGTTTTCTTTTCTTTCTTTCTTTTCTTTTTTTTTATGATCTTCTATGGAAAGGGGGACAAGCACGAGTTGTGTCACGTTCTTCTCACAGGACTGCTGACAATTCAGCTGGATTTTATCATTTTATAATTAATTACCTTCTCCTTAGGAAAATGTGGAGGGTAATTGTTAGTAATTTGAAAACTGAAGGAAGACTGGGAAGCACAAATGATGGATGGTAGTGGGATAATGAGAAGGACTCACAAAGCTGAGGCTCAATGGAGAAACCAAGGGTTTATTGGCCTCCGCTGGCTGTGTAAATGGAACACATATTCCAGCTTCTCTAACTCCAAACGTCTTCATTTGTGACTCTGAAAACAACACAGCTCTTATAAGGACGCAAAAGGAGAATACTTGCTGTACGTGGCTTCTCCCAGCAGTAAGAAAACATTTATTTATTCTTTCTTTCTGAATTCCAGTCTAATGTAGCTCCTGGCTCCCAGTAAGCACCCAGAAGAGGTCTAGCTGAAAGAAAGAAAAAATAAAGGTACTTATCCAAGTGGGCAGATATTTTTAGAAGTAAGTCAGAAGGATAAGCTGGGATGAGAAGGTAGAAAAATCAAAAGAACAAAAAATTCTGGACAGCTGCTTAACCTCCATGTTAAAGCCATAAATTCCATTGTAGATTCTGTTCCCTTGTCTTATGTGCCGTGGGTGTTTTACTTAGGGTTCCTATTGCTGCAGTGAAGCACCATGACTAAAAAGCAAGTTGGAGAGGAAAGGGTTTGTTTGGTTTACACTTCCATATTGGTGTTCATCACTGAAGGAAGTTGGGACAGGAACTCACACAGGGCAGGAATCTGGAGGCAGGAGCTGATGCAGAGGCCATGGAGGGAAGCTGCTTACTGGCTTGCTTCCCCTGGCTTGCTCAACCCACCTTTTAGAACCCAGGATCACCTCGGGCAGGCCCTTCCCCATTGACCCCCATTGATTGTTGATCACTAATCGAGAAAATGCCTTACAGCACTTCCTCAGCTGAGGCTCCTTCCTCTCCGATGACTCTAGCTTGTGTCAAGTTGACACACTAAACAGCCAGTACACCGGGTAAGGATATTTTTTTTTTTTTTTTTTTTTTTTTTTTACTATCTTTCCCTATTACTTTCAAAGTGTGATTTGGAAACTAGGGTACATATGTCTTGCTGGCACTTGGACAGTGATTTGTTCCTGGGTTTTCCATTTGCCCTGTAGATTTATGAGACCTCTAAGTTTGCTGCTCGTACTGGTCCTGTGAAGGAACTGCTAAACTTGCCTAATGTGTGACTGTTTTACTTAGGTTAGCAAGCGCTGAGAATTTGCAGCAAGTTTTCTCTTATTTTCTTAGTGTTTTTTATTAATCTGTTTTTGACATGCTCAGAAATGCTCGTGATTTGTAGATGGCCAGTTGGAAAGGCCATCTAATGTCAGCCCAGCCAATGGAGCATTGCAAATGAACCCTGACTGCTGGACAGTGGCATTTTGGTGTTTTATTTATCTCCAGTTTTGAATAATACTCTCATACTTTATAACATACAAAATACCACAGTGAATTTGGGGATCACTCTTCTTTTTAAATCAAGGGTGTAAATGTTTTTTTTTCCATGTAATTTTTTTGTGAAGATGTGACATTTTTATGTTTCTCAGGTCACAAAGCAAGAGCTAGGAGCTGCATTTCCATTGGCAAAGGGCTTATCTTGCAAGCATGAGAACCTCACTTAGATCCCCAAAAGAGGATGAGCATGGTAATATAAGCTTGTACTGCAGCAACGGTGAAGGAAGATAAGAAGGTCTCTGAATTTCCCTGACCCGCTAGCCCCACTCAATAGGTGAATTTCAATCCAGTCATAGATTCTGATTAATTTTTGAAGGAACTATACCTGCCTGTAATTAACCTATGAACTCCACGTGCATATGCATACATATACGTGCATATTTATACATACGTGTGTGCCTGATCTCTCTCTTGAGCACACACACACACACACACACACACACACACACACGTTGTAAAAGGAGCAGCAGGCTGCGTTCCTGGCACCCGGCCACCCGCACGGCTAGCTTTATACTCGGAAATAATAACACACAAATTGTATTCTTTTAAACACTGCCTGACCCATTAGTTCCAGCCTCTTATTGGATAGCTCTTACATATTGATCTAACCCATTTCTAATACTCTGTGTAGTACCACGAGCTGGCTTACCAGGAAAGATCTTAACCTGTGTCTGTCTGGAGTGGGAGAATCATGGTGACTCACTGACTCGGCTTCTTTCTCCCAGCATTCTGTTCTGTCTACTCCGCCTACCTAATTTTCTGTCCTATCAGGACCAAGGCAGTTTCTTTATTTAACCAATGAAATCAACACAAAACAGAAGACTCTCCCCCATCACACACACCTTGAAATGAAATATGACAAGAACAACTAAGTAGTCTTATAAACACAGATGGATATTACTTAAATTATGAATAGAAGACTGAGTACTTCATTGAAAATGCAACATTAAAACAAAACAAAAGAGCAGAAGACTCAAAATAAAATAAGCGTATACATTAAAACTAAATGGAAGACAAGGGTGGGGGGGCTGTGAGTTGGCCCAGCAGGTGAAAACACTTGCCACCAAATCTGACAACTTGAATTAGATTTCTGGAATGCATGGTAGAAGAAGAAAACCAATTGAAGCTAATTATCCTGTGACTTCCACAATGCACTGCGGCATGCATTGCACACACACACACCATATATATGTGTGTGAGTAGATATTTTGGGGGGGGGTGACTAAGAAGGGCTGGAGAGATGAATCAGCAGTTTAGAATGCTTGCTGTTCTTGCAGAGGACCAGAGTTCCCTGCACCCATATTGTGCAGCACTCAACCACATGTGACTCCAATGCTAAGGGATTTGATGTCCTCTTCTGGTCTCCATGAGCACCAACACATGCACAAGCTGCACAAGCACACGCACACACGCACACATACACACCAGCACACATAAAGTAAAATAAAGATGCCGGGCGGTGGTGGCGCACGCCTTTAATCCCAGCACTTGGGAGGCAGAGGCAGGCGGATCTCTGTGAGTTCGAGACCAGCCTGGTCTACAAGAGCTAGTTCCAGGACAGGCTCCAAAACCACAGAGAAACCCTGTCTCGAAAAAACCAAAAAAAAAAAAAAAAAAAAAAAAAAAAAAGTAAAATAAAGATTAAAAATATCAAAAGAAAGACCTGGATATCTATTAGAAACAGTTAAAGGAGAGGCAGAGCATTCTGTCCTACCCCGAGGCACTTGCCTCCTGCATGTTGGCCTAGTCCACAGACAAAATCCTTAGTAATCAGAGTCCTAGATGACTGGAGACTGGGATTGCCAGTCTGAGGAGTGATGGCAGCTGCCCTGCTTCCTGGTCCCTTTCTCAATTCAGAGTAAAACACAGAAGTAATCCATGTTGCGGCTCTCCTGTCTTTAACCAGGTCATGTCTGTGTTCATATCAGCCACTGTCTTGCCTCTCTTAAGTCTGTGTTGCTGGGACAAAATACTAAATACAGATAATGTACTAAGTCAACAGTGTCACGACTTTTACTTGACTCACGATTTTTTGATCTGGGAAATCTAAACACCATGGTGTCTTTGTCAATATAGCTCTGACAGTTGTACCTTCTCTCCCCATGAATTAATGACTTTCCCCGAGGACTTAGCTTTCAACAATCTATCATGCCAATACTATTAAATTGAGGACCAAAGTTCTCCAGTCAAACCATAGAGAACTATAGTAGTAATTTTTGTGCACTCTAAAGTCTTAGAAATTTTCTAGTATGATCATTTCCAATAGAAACTCAACACAAAGATATTGTTAATAATGAGGATCAATACACTGCATTTTTATTAGGTATGTGCTATCTAAGCACTGTGTCTGCTATTTTGAAAGAGAAAAGAGAACATGGTAATTGCAGAGGTCTGGCACATAGGTCTGTATCTCAGTTATTTTCAATGGAAATGTTGTAATAAGTTATGCTGGCATAGCATGGCAGACAATAGAACTTTCCTTATTTGTTTTCTGTCTTGTGCAGTCTGCGCTTCCTGGAGACACCAGAAGTTCTATATGGGGGAACAATTCACTTACTCTATTAGAGGGATAAACCTCTGCTAAAAGAGGGACAGCACACAGTGGCATTAAAAGAAAATGTCCTTGGCTTCTCTCATTACTCAAATGATTGTGACACTCTTTCCTCTACTTTATAAAACGGCCTTGCTTCATGCCATTGTGATGTCTGGAAGGTCGTTTATTGCTCAGAGCCCTCCGAGAAGAGTTTGATATTTTTTAACAGCATTCCCCACAGCCCATTAGAAGCAGGTCAGAGAAAAAAATCAATCTAGGACAGACTGAGGCCCTCCCTCTGCCTCTGACAGGCACCACAAAACAACAAACCTGTGGTAATCTGGCCGTTGCTCTGTAGGACAGTATGGTTTTAAATGTTCTTTTGTCTTTATCGAAGCCCTTGAAGAGTAGACAGGGGAGCGAATATTACTGACCCCTCCATATAGATGTTGTCCCTGAGGCTCAGAAGGGCCAAATATCCTGCCTGATATTTGTAGTTTATTTATTTGCTCATGAATATATTTTTCGAATATTAAATATAATTTTGCCTTTCAGATTCATATTTTTTCACTATGTTATGTTTTCTCTATCATACATGCAACCGCATTTCATATCCAAAACTTCCTATAAATTCCTGGTTGTTTGGGATGTCAAAAAAATGTCTAAAGTGAAAGAGAATTATTCTGTAGTCAGAGATTATCTTCCTAGACATTGAAAGAGGTAGTCACACCCTTTGAAAAAACCACATCCCCAGTGTGTGTGTGTGTGTGTGTATTTGCTGTTATTTTGAAGATTTGGAGATCAAACTAAGGTCCTACCACAGGACAGATAAGTGGTCTACACTGAGACAGACAGCACCTAGATTCTCAATTACTGGAATATCTATTACTGCTCATGTATGGAAACTGACAATAAAAGGAACATCTCTGGCTTCTTTACAAGCACCAGGAAACATTTACTCAAGGC